>NC_083739.1:4761438-4811438 GCF_033458585.1 Syngnathus typhle
GACACCATGCTGGGTGCACCCACTTAGTAGACCAGGCCAGATTTTTAGCCTGTTGCACATATGATTCAATATATACTGTAAATCCCAGACAACACATTAGTGGGGGAAAAAAAGGCGCTGTTGGACCCAATTACCTGGCGAGGGCCTCCTTCATCCTTGGGCATATAAACGGGCACCTTCAGCCTGCACTTGGGTCATCTCGAGGCCTCACGGCGCCGTTGCGGGATCCAAGTCCGACTAAAGTTCGCTGATGATGTTGCTCTCAAGGCACATTTTTCTTCCGTCTGTCCACTGCGCTCCAAAATCCCAACTCGTAATGAGTCGAGGGACGTTGAGGGTGGGCTGAGCAGGGTTGTGTGCTGCAGTCCACCACTAATCCGTAGTCGTTTAATGACGGTGGGGGGAGGGGGGGGGGGGGGGTTGACCAAGTCAGGAGGGGGGTGAGCATGTGACCCACACCAAGCTAAGAACTTAGGAGGGGGCTTGCTTGTGTACACACCTTCGTCTGGAGCTAAGTGGCCAGTCATTTGGGGCGCGGAGACTTTTTTTTTTTTAAATCTCAACCAAGCAAACGTGGGTGGGATTTTTGTGTGCAAAAAAAAAAAAAAGAAACAAGTCAGGCCAAAAATATATAGGCAAGTGGTTGTGTGCACCCAGATGAAGCCACTAGTTGACCTTTGTATGACCCCGCCCTATCCAGGTGTCCTGAGCCCAGAAATGATAACCATGCAAGTCCGAACAGAACCGTCACAGAATGACAACAGTAGCCGAGCGAGTCTCCAAACATCCTCCTGTTGATAAGCCCCATTTCTGGAGCCGATAATGGAATCTTTGACCAGATAATCTCAGCGGTCCGGCGCCCAATGAGCGCCATCCATCCAGGTGACCCCGAGTCACAGTGACAAATTCATTTGGACCCAATCAGGGATACGCTTGATATGTTCCGCTATTATTAGATGGATTTTGCTTTCTCACAGTGCTGCTAGACTATCTGCACGAGTCTCACTCACAGGGGGAAGCCGCAAGATTACACGCTCAAATTATCATCACACGTCAGTGCTCGAAGTTGAATGAACAATTCCAGCACAGTAAAAGCCAGACTAAAGAATGCAGACTGGTATTAGGTAGCATATGTTCACATGTGGACAAGATTGTTGGTAGAGAAAAAAAAATTGTTGAAAGAAAATTAACCAATGAAAATCAAGCATTGTTGCTTTTAATTGAGTTTCAACAGAATAAAAACAAAACTATTGAATATTATCAACATCATTATTATTATTATTATTTTATTATTTTTCTTTATTATTATCACTATCATTATTGATAAAAATAATGATGATAATAAAAAATAATAATCAAAAGAATAATGATAGTGATAATAATAAAGAAAAATAATAAAATAATAATAATAATGATGTTGATAATATTCAATAGTTTTGTTTTTATTCTGTTGAAACTCAATTAAAAGCAACAATGCTTGATTTTCATTGGTTAATTTTCTTTCAACAATTTTTGAAAGGCATAATAATTATTATTATTATTATTATTATCGTTCTTTTATAAACACCAACAATTTTCCACGTATGTATGAAAGCAGGTTCTGACTGGGCGTAAAGTAAAATGTTGATGAGTAAAAATCTTTTATTATTTTATTTTATTATTAAATTATTATTTATTTATTTTTTATTATTATTATCATTATCATTATTCTTTTTATTTTTTTGATTACCGTTTTTTTCCGTGTATAGTGCGCAATATTTTACTAATTTATTGTCCTAAAATCTGGGGTGCGTATTATACATGGGTACAAAGAAAAAAAATTTTAATTTTTTTTTTTTTAATTTTTTTTTTTTTTTTTTTAAATAAAGTCATGGTACAACAAAACCAACAACAGGACTGACCGACAAAGTCGTGGAACAAAAAGACAGGGTGACATTACCAAAGACAGGAACAGAATGACAGTAACACATGCAATGATCCAACGGTGAGCGAGGGGCAGACAGGACTTAAATACAAAACACGTTACATCGATTGAGGTGACACAGGAAGAGCGGGGTGACACGAACAGAAACTATGGCAACCTAGACACATAGCAAAACTGGGGACGGGACATGACAAATCTCCCCCGAAATAAAACTCACCTTTCTTCTTGTTTGTTGTCAATCGCGCATCGCATTCAGCCATCCTGCCCAACACACTTAGTAAAATTCATAATTGACGACACATCGTTTGATGCGATGGTGCAATCCTCGATGGTGTGTTATTGTCAAATATTGTTTGTTTTTTAATCTCCATCGCGGACCGGACGTCATACGGAGGCCGCCATTACAGATGCGCAGAACGGTTGCGCAAGACACGTCAGCTATATAAAGAGCGAGAGTTCAGTTCTCCACCTATTAGTTTCAATTCACAGTTTAATTAGCAGTTTCAATCAGCAAATAACAAAATGCGTATTACAGGTAATATTTTATTTCACAACACTTTGCCTTGTTCCTTTCGTCTCTGCTGTTCATTTCAAACACGCTCCATACGACCGCAATGCTCTTGTATCAGACGCTCGCTCGATCACCTGCTAGTTTGCCGTCTGTCACAATGTACCCTACACAAATCCGAAACATTTATTGCGGCTCCGAGTCACGACGAGGGGCAAGTTTTGGTTTCCAAGGTTGTTTTTATTCCTCTTCAACGTATCTCCCATACAGAGCCGCCTCATTCCCCTGCGCACGGAGCGCGGTGGTGCGTTTAGGGGCAGTCGGAGAAATCAACGCCAACAAAAAAAAATGACATCCAGCCTAGTTAAGACCATACCAAAGACTTTAAAAATGGGACCCATTGCCTCCCTGCGTGTGTGACGATCTTTGGGACTTAAAAAAAAAAAAAGAAAAAAAAAAAAAAAATTAAAAAAATTCATAAAAATTGGGTGCGTATTATACATGGGTACAAGCTTTTTTCCAGCATCAGCATGCCATTGTTAGGGGTGCGTACTATACATGGGGGCGCACTATACACGGAAAAAAACGGTACTATTTTTTACTATCATCATTATTGTTATTATAATAATAATGATTATTTTTATTATTATTATCGTTCTTTTATCAACACCAACAATTTTCCACATTTTTGTATGCAAGCAGGTTCTGACTGGGCGTAAAGTAAAATGTTGATGAGTCGAAATCGTGCAAGTCGAGAAGCGAGAGCATTGTTGCATCAATGGCACATTTCAAATATGCACTCATCATCTTTTTAAATATTCCATCCCTCCGCTGCCAAAGAGTCTGCGGCTGCACGCTGGGATCATTAAAGTGTGAAGCGCTTTTCTAATGAGGAGATAAGCGGCCGATTTGAGAGAAGCTAATGTGAAGAGCCTCGCATGACTATCAGCAAATTAGGGGCTCCAGACCGGCCGGCCGGCCGGCCGGCAAAAAGGCTTTGTTTGAATACTTTGTCCTACTTTTGTGTGTCACGGAAGACGACAAGGGCGAGTGAACGTGTTGGGTTCAGTCACCTGGCGAATTGCTGCTGCAAGGAGACGAACTGTGCCCGGCCCAGCTCGGATTCTTCCGTCACTTCACGCAGACGCTTCTCGCTCTCCAGACGCAGACGTCGCTCTTCCTCTAGCTCATGGATCAGCTTTTCTCGCTGCAGAGGAAAAAGAACATCCGCATGTTACGCCAAAACAATCATTCGACGTTGAACATTTTATACGCGAATAACGATAAAATAACATCACCCAAATTTAATACGCAATCCTCGCCAATGTTTAATACTCAACTTGGATTTGGATTTTTAGCTGCCGGTTTCTGAAAACTGAACCATTTTGAATCAATTTCCGAATGATGATGTCACATTTCTAGCCACGCATGACTTGGCAGTCATGTTTGGTTAAAGTAAAAAAAAAATCGTTAAAGCTAAAAGGTTTTCAAGAGCCGTGCTGATTTATTTTTAGATTCATAGATTAGCACATGCTAATGAAATTCGCTTGCTTGTTAAAGTTGTTGACAGTTTTGGTTGGAGTATTCATGTTTGCTGTGTCATGTGCCACCTAGCTAGCTAGCTAGCTAGCAAAGGGTCAAACTCATAGCGGCTGCTAACCACAACGAAACCCACGAGGTCCACATCCGGTTGCCATGGCAACAAAAGCCAAAAGGCGCATTCGCTGTTGGTTTCGCAGTGTATCGCGCGAGGCTAATTTATTGTTTAAACTGCGACGATTGTTTACACTCGGATTGGCACGTTGCTACGACACCTTCAAACTGTTTTTAATTGTGGAGGGGGAAAAAAATGGTCTCTCATATTGTCAGACAGTTCCTAAAGATTTTTAGATCGATTTTGCTGCTTCAATCAATGGAGATTAATGAGCCTGTAAGAAAAGAAGCCATGCTAGCACAAGCTATGAAATCCCCGCTGTGATCCAAAGTTGATTTCCTTGGCCCCAATTTGGTTTCGCGGTTCTTGCGCAATTTGCACCTTCTGGTTGGCTTTCTGTAGTTTTGTTCATTACGTCTCTTGCGAAGAAGAAATTGCGGTAACTTCGATCCAGTTGAGGATTTCACGACGGGTTGTTTTGAGGTCTTAGCACCACCATTTTTCTTTCACCAATTTATGCTGTTTTCATTCATCTGCCCATCCAACACCTGCTACACTTTTCAAAATACTTGTATTAGAGGTGGCCAATGTTTGTGAAATAGCTTACAATCATCTTTTGATGACCACACAAAAAGGAAGTCACTCGAGGCGAGCGTAGGTAAGCCAGCGATAATTTAAAGAAAAACCTGGCTTGACATTGAAATCCACAGTTGTGCACAAACCCACTCTGATAAAAACGCATCTTCTACGGCAAAGGTAAAAATTCAGAGAGGAAAGTAAATAATGATGACATTTAATAATAAGTTGTTGCTACTTCGCCTCAAAAGAAAGTTCACCCAAAAATGTCAAAGTACATCACAGCTTCAATCTTTCACTGCTGCCGAGCTTTTTATGCTCGACTCGCGTGGGAAACGCAGAGCGTCGTTGCCTTGATATTGACAGAAAAGCCCAAAGCGCCCAAAAAGACTCGTGTCAACTTAACCAGTTTTATCAGTTTTTTCTCTCCAACTCAAGACGAGTCTGAAATGAAATCTTTGTCCATGCTTTAATTGGATTCTTCTGTCTTGATGGCCTCAGCTATCTGTTGCACGGCCGACATGAACCCTCCTCGAAATGTACTTTAAAGTCTCAGACGCTCCTATGGTAATTTGAAATTATACGTGAATTAGCTCAACTCGTTGCCGGGAAACCGACACGGTACTGCATCAGGAACTGTCTGCGCTCATCTGGACAGAGATGCTCATGTAAAAATTTACAAGTTTAATAATGAAGCTACTTACGAGGACAGGGATATATTGGTAATCTAAAATGCTGACCTGAAAGTTTGTATTTCATCTATATTCTTGGATAGCATCAACATTTTTTGTATTTTATCAAATGTCTTAACAGTCTCCTGTGGACAAGTGTTAAAAATTAAACTGGTGAAAGATTGCCACAATTAACAACACTGGACTGAAAATACACAAGTCACTGGTCACAAAATTAGGTACACTTCCACAAAAAAGCAGACAACTGTTGGAATATTTGGCCCAAAAAAAAAAAGGACGAACTAACTCGAAAGTAATTTGATAAATACAAATTTCTGAAAATGAATAAGTGACAGTCAAGTATTGCTTTATTTTTTATTGTTTCAAACTGAATCGGATATTTATTTTTCCCCACAGCTGTTGGTCAGCTCGGAGCAGTTTGCAGACAAGCGTGAGGGGGACCTCTAGTGGTGGGAAAGTGATAACGCACGTAAACACTTAGCAACTATCAGACATGATTTAAATCACACTTAACTAAAAAAATATAAAAAGGTCACTCAGGGAGACATAATATGTGGTTGTGGTGTAGAACTGCATTGTATCATATATTGGTTTTTATTTCAATAAGCCAAAAAAACCATTCAAATCCATCCAATTCTGCATATTTAACAATCTGCCTGTTTTACAGTAACCAGACAAAACCGCTAAACAACCAACTCGCACTCATGTAAACGGTTCCACTTACAAAAGCACATTTTGTCCAGTCGAATCTATTAGGGCGTGAATACAAAACCCAAGACACCATTAAAACCGGCACACGGTCTTGCCGTGGTTGTAAATTGGCGGCTACTACAGTATGTGAGGCTCCCTTCTGTCAAAAGTAACGACTGCTATAAATCCAACTGCAAAAAAAAAAGCATAAAGTGCAACAGAAAAAAAAGCAAACCTCCACACCTGGACCCATAACAAACCTCCACTTTAGTCGTAAAGTCGAATGACCTCCATGCAAACATGAATTTGAATGACAAAGCTGCTAGTAACGCAAGACAAAAAAGCTTTTCTTCACGCAGTAATGTGCATGGTATTGTTGCACGTCCCTCGAGCAACAGTAGCTTTTTGTTATTTGGATTTGCCCGCATGGCAAAAGCGCCACTGCCGACCCAACCGAGCTAAGAATCTCAATAACAAGGCAGGATTTACTGTTTTATTCCGGTGAAAGCCTTCGATAGCTTCAACTCAATATATAATTTCTGTAGTTTAACCAGGCAGGAGGCTATTAAATCCAACATTAGCATATCTTTATGTGGCCAGAAATCCACAGCAATACATCAGAGCCACTCTGAAATGGCTTTTATTCCTGGAAATGTTCTTTAATGGCATCCAGCGAACCTCTAGAAGAACATTTAGTTCAACCAACGACAGGCACCAAAAAGGATTCTTCCATTCATCGCCTGTCATCCTTGATGAGACATACAGGTGTAATATTGTTTTCTGCCTGTAGAGGGCGCCAAACTAACAAGCACATCTGCCCAAACATTAACTAAATAGGAGAAGCTCATTTGTAAAATGGCCCGGGGATGGCTTTTTATCTACTGAGCAATATACAGTATTTTCAATAAGCCCTTAGAGGATAAAGTTTGACCTCCATCACAGACGAAGCACATTTCATTTCCCGGATGATAAAAAAAAAAAAAAAACACCCATCTCGTGATGAGTCCATTTATCACGGCCAACGCGCAACGCTCGTAATTGAGTGAAGTGCAAGATGCACTGAGACTGTGTGCGTCTTATGTAGTCTTAAATGCTGCAGCGAGTTCTGCTTCTGAAATTGCTCTGCATTAGAAGGTAATGGTGCCCTCATTCAGACTGAATTACTACATCAGCCCTGCCCCTCCCCCTCATAGTGCCCTCAAAGATCCACGGATGGCTGTAAATTCATTAGAGCTCAGTCTCCGCTCGCAGGTCCGACTCCCACTTAGGAAAAGCTACATCAGCATAATCAGCTCAAGTGCACGACTGAGCGAGCCTGCATCAATTGATGTCCGTCCTCCTGGAGGATGCGTGGGTACAATTTTGGGGCAGCTCGATAATCTCCTCATGACTCAGACCCCCCCGCGTCTTCGCCCCCCCCTCATTCAGATTCTAATCAAAGGGCCGGGAGCGGGTCTCTGGCTTGTTGCTAAAGCAAACATCAGGGACACAATACACCGGCAAGGTTCTGAGTTCATTAATAAAACATGTCAGTGGGTTATGTGTGTGTGTGTGCTCATCAGCAGCAATAAAATTCAAATGGAGACGTGCAACAAGGAGGATTTGGGATGCTTTGCTGGAATTTAATGTCATGGTTGTATTTGCACTGCCGGAGCTAAGATTTCTTTCCTTGGGGGGGGGGGGGGGGGGGCGAGGGGGCATACAAGGATATTTAAGGGGGTCCACAAAAAAATGATAATAAACATACACGGGAGACTGTGGGGAATGAAGAAATAAAAAATCGGAAAATACCCAAACTTCGATAATCTGACCTGGCAGTTTCTTATTGTCACCTGGCTGTCAGCACTCGTCCACCTCTCAGGTCAAGGAGGGGGAGTTGAGCGCCCCCCCCCCCCCCCCCCCTGGACGTGCCTGATAAGGCCCCGTATGCAAAAGCAGCACCTGAGTTCACATTCACTGTCACACTTTGAAGCAGCGGCTGTCAGAAAGACTCCGAGAAGCCCTTTGAGGTGTTTCGTTATCGGCTCGACAAACTGCCTTCAATCTTAACCGTGCTGTCAGTGTCGTTTAGTGATAAATGAATGGTCATTAATCACTGACACGCTGCTCATCTCATTAGGACCAACGACACACTACTGACTACTTCCATTATCCCCTGATAAAAAATAAAGCCACGGAGGTCTACTGATAACCAATAAAAACGATTAATAAAGCGGTCCGATGAAACGATTATTGTTTGACTTCACGTGCTCACTGCTGAATCTGGTTTCTTTCTTCTGATGCTTTTCACGTGCGTGTTTAGTGGCGCATGCAAGCCAAACCTTGACAGCAGCACCTCTGTCTTTTTGCCGTAACGTATCAGTGAGCGTCCACAGACCCTCAAAGAAAAATAAAGCTCCCAAAGTCGAGATGGTTTATTTTCACATGTTGTTTACACAGCCGTTTCCAGTGGCCATAATCTTAGCCTTTTTTTTTTTTTTTCCTCTCTAATGGGGAGCCCCGCCCCCCTGGGCAGCGCATGTAACGCTCTCTTTATGAGTCTGCATGTGGACGTGTGTTTTGAGCCTGACAGGAAACCCCCGCATCCTGCCCCCTCCCCAAATGGACGGACGGAGATTGTAGCTTTAAACCACCGTGGCCCGGCCCGGCCCGGCACCACGCCTCTGGGAAGAATTCCAGCAAAAAAAAAAAGAAAGGAGGCGATGAGCCTGTTAATGAGCAATTCCACTCTGAACAGATGAGGTTTTTGGAAAGAAAAGCCACGGACCCAAACATGCCCTCTGTCTTGTAGGAATTTTAAATGTCCAAATCCACAATAAAGTTTCCGCGTTCGCACCAATTGCGAATTGGTCAAGTGATTCTGCACAAGTTCCAAAAGTCGCTCGTTGTGTTGCTCAACAGGGAAATTAAATTAGGGGACAAGCGGTATAGAAAATGGATGGATGATGAATTATAAGCATCATGTGACCTTCACTGCTTAATATCCCCTCGAGGGAAAAATGGCAGGGTGTACGTGGAAATGGGCATCGGCACAAGTCGTTGTTGGTTTCTACTTTCTGGCAGTTATTATCTCCTCCGTGCAGCTTTTTTTTTTTCTCTCTTTCTGGTGAGGAGCCGCGATGCCTCCCAGGAATGCCACAAAGCGCCAAAAAGGGAGTGCGAGGGGACTCCAACTGGGGTAAGCCCAATTTCAAATGGAGCTTAGTGATACCCCCCTACCAGCTCCTGTCTCAGACAGATAACTCGACCCCCCCCCCCTCCCCTTCCCGGTCCCACCACCATGTGCACGCTTACAATCCACACACTTTGAAGACATAATTAGCATGTTGTGTAGAGCTGCTCCTCCGTCGCCAATGAGATGTTTTGCTTGGCTCGGGTCGGCGAGGTTAGTGTTACAGGAGGAGGTAATGATGCCGCAGAGAAGATGATAGTGTGTGCACGTACAAAGCCAGAACATGCACAGGGGGGGGAGGGGGGGGATTAGTGGCTGTGACGGGGCAATGAATTGAGAAGGTCAAGTTTTAAATGCCCAGCGTGAACTTTGCCCATGAGACTCACGGCTACGCGGTCAAATATAAGTTGGACACGTGAGCGGCGTGACATTGTGGAAGGAGGTCAAGTGGAGGTGAGGGAGGGGGGGGGGGGCGCCGATGTGGGAAGATGACTCGATGAGATTCTACTGGCGTCTGTGGTCATCTTCTTTTACGACATAATTTATGTGTACCTTCACCTGTTCACTTGAACCGCAACGGTATGCTAAAGTCCCTTTGAGGAATTCGAGACGATATGATGACCTCCTTGACCAGAAAGAAAGGGGGGGGGGGGGGGGGTCCGACATCATCAAGCAACAAGCTTTTCAAAGTGGGTCAATCAGCTGACGTCTATTGAATCACACGGTTTGAGATTTGATCTCGTGACAGCACTAGAAAGCCTCGCCTAGGACAAGGATGTCTGTGGTCTTTTTTTAGCTCACCTAATTTCATTTAATCGTCTCCCACAAAAGCAATTTTGATGAGCTGGCACCAATTGACTGACTCATGGGTTGCTTGGGTGTACCTTACCATTGTTCCCTCACTCTTGCTCCGCGCGACTTCCCTCTGCAGGCGAGCCACGGCCAGTTTTTCCCTGAACAAAAAAAAAAAGAGAGAGAAATGGGGAGAATAAGCAGCGTGATATGATTAGGCCTAGGAATAAAATCCTTGTTAAGCTCTCAGAAGTCAATCGATTCCAATGTCAACAAATGGCGGCCATGTTTGACGGCCAGTCAATCAACCAAAGCCTTCCTTAAGTGAGCCACCTGAAAAAAGTCTCGGTGTGACATCAGAGTTTGTTTTTTTTTAGCCGCCTGCTCACCTGTTGGGCCAGTTCACACCTGGTGATTAAAAATCCGTCGTGCGGCTGACGGATGAATGGTCCGTCTGGAGCCAAACAATGGCGCTGGCTTTAACGACGCCAGACACATTCGAGTAAAGGCGGCGTTGTCAAACAAGCAGTCAGGTGCTGACTAACTGAGCAAGAGTGGAGACTAAAGTGTGTGTTTGGGTGTGTGTGTGTGTCAAGTCTGACGGCATCGGTGCTCAATTACTTTAGTAGCACCTGAAAAAAAGTATTAGCATATGGTCCTACGTCGAATTTGCGTAACAAGTCATAAGTTTTATTTCGAAAAAATAATTTTATAATAGTGTTGGGAAAATATCAAAACTGTACTTAAATTTAGGGGAGTTTATTTTTAAATGATAATTTTTACTAAGATGCATTAAATGACAAACGTGCTTACATAAGTGTTAGAAAATACACATTTCCTAAAGATTGGAATATATGGAGCACTTAGTTATCATTATTATCATCATTATTTAAACGTTAAATACAACTGAACTGCACCATAAAAAGTACAGAGGGGGATTGGAAAAAAAAAAGCTTAAATATTGAGTCTAATGTTTTTATTTTATGTTTTCAATGCGCCATATGTTATTGGATTTGTATGAAAGTTGTGTGACCAGTTGCACAACACTTTTCTCCTTATCCTCGAGGGTTGGCAGGGGAGACACGTCATTTCCACACTCTTGCAAATTTTTGCTTTGTTACAACCGGCCGGGCCTGGCACCAGTCCACTTTGTTTCATCGCACACGCCTGTTCTACCGGCCCATTACGCCCTTCATGAGAAAACACATCAGGCATTTGGAATTTCGATTTAAGGTCGGGCTGCTTCCTCCAAAGTATGATAATGTGGAATCCGTAGCGCGTAAAAATGCGAGTTTCTTGGTCAAGTTTCTCAGAATTCTTTTTATATTTGAGTTCTATTTATTGTTTTCTATTTATTTTTAAGTTATTCATTTGTAAAACATAGCTCACGTTTAACCTATGTGATCATTCCCACAGCCTCAGCATCTTTCTCATGACGAGACGTAACTAACCACATCCGGCAAGAAGGTTGTTGGGGGGAGAAGAAAAAAAAAGGCTGTCGTATTTGACTTTGGAGTGCTTTGCAAATATTTCCACCGCCGTGACCGCTGTTTGCCGTTCATGAGGGCGAAAACCACAAAAACAAACGTGCTGGTTTGATCTTAACCAGCTTAAACATCTCACAACGTTTTGAGCATTCTGCACATATTGCATTTAGGTGCAGGAACAAGATTATTTAAAAAAAAAAAAAAAAAAGTTCCTGATATTGTCTGGGAGTTATCCAGTGACCCGAACACGTCAGTCGGAGCCACAAGGATGCACAAACGTTTGCATGATGGGCAACGGGCCCGCCATGCATTTATGTATTAGCGTCTGAGTCCCTGCTGGGCTAAGAGCTGTGGCGTGCACGCGATCCCGTGGCCCACATCGAGGTGCTGCGCGCCAGCATGGGTCATCCCCATCCATAATCTCGCCATTGACTGTTTATGTAACTCGAAAAAATCTCGTGTGAACCAAGCCTGGCGGGCGCTCAACAGTAGAAGAATCAATTTGCTTCGCATTTTCTAAAACTTTGCTCCTTCCTTTATCAATTATAGCTTTCAATCTTGACTTTGATAATGCTTAACAGTTTCCAGGACCTGAGCACAGACAACATCTCAGACAACATCGACCCCCCCCCCCCCTACTAGGTCTTGGATGGAGACTCAGCCACAGCTGGAGACCTCCCCGACGTGGAGGTTGAGTGCGCCGGACGGCGGCGGAGAAACAAACAGGAGCCACATGTCAGCGGCGTACACACCCATTCGTCTGGCTGGCCGGCTTGATGAAGCTTTAGCTCGCAGTAGCAGAGTATCAATTATTAACGTGTTGAAATGTGATGAGCCGGCGCACACAAAGAACCTCGTTGCAAATGTATTTTGTCTGCGGAGCGTTCGAGATCATTTATGGGCAAAGTTACGCACGTTCTTGAGCTCACGCATGCGCTGAGTGGAGTCACAGGAGATCGGAATCGTTGAGCACGAGTAACTTAATTTTTTCTTTTTTTTCCCACCAAGCAGTACAGTTCACTTCAGTTCACCACAAATCAATGGTCAACCCGGAGCATTTCCAAGCCAAAACTATTGCCTGCTATAGTTTGGTATAT
The DNA here is from genome assembly GCF_033458585.1 of Syngnathus typhle. NCBI lineage: Eukaryota > Metazoa > Chordata > Actinopteri > Syngnathiformes > Syngnathidae > Syngnathus > Syngnathus typhle. Next base: position 4,774,031 of record NC_083739.1, read on the forward strand.
TTGATCATTTTTTGGTAAATGTAATTATTTTTTATATATTTTATATTTATATTATAATTTTTTTTTTCGTATATTTATATATATTTTTTTTTATAATATATTTTTTAGATAGTAGTATTTTATATATACTTATATATATATATATATATATATATATATTTTTTTTTAAGATAGTATTTTTTCCCAAATATATACAATTGATCCGTTCACAAGAATTAATTTCAAAGTAAAAATAAAGACCACATCCCTTTTGGTAAATTTAATATTTTTTATATATTTTATATTTATTTTATAATTTTTTTCGTATATTTATATATATATATTTTTTTTTTAAATATATTTTTTAGATAGTAGTATTTTATATTTTCTTATATATATATATATATATTTTTTTTTTAACATAGTATTTTTTCCCAAATATATACAATTGATCCGTTCACAAGAATTAATTTCAAAGTAAAAATAAAGACCACATCCCTCAAAACAGGATGAAGAGGAACGCTTGGTTCACTTCACGTACGATCTTGCAAATGATCTATAACATCAAAGCGCTCGGTGTGCTTGTTTCGAAACTCCAACATGGGAATGTCGCTGTCCACACCCAGATTAGATGATTCCTCCAAGACTTCTCCTGAGCTGCAAGGAATGCGCTCGCTCGTCCAGCGAGGCTTATTGTTGTTTTCTTATGCCAACTCTCAATATAAACATAAAAAAAAAGTGAAATTGAGCACTAATGAGACGAGATGGAAAAAAACGATTAAGCATTTCAAAGACATGACACCAGCATTTAAGACACACCTCATTGTGACACACAAACATTTTTGGCCTCCAGCTTAAGTAATTATGTTGTTTCATCTTTTTTTTTTTCCCGATGATCATCTCCCGTGTGTCACACGCTTGCCTCCGCCTCCGGGCTACTTCATCTCAGCAAGTCCGGGCTACTGAGGCGCGAGTCAACTTTTAAGAATACATTTACTGAATTTCCCGTCCTCATAAATACACCTACTGGGGGCCGCGTTGTTAAAATGTATTATTACTGGCCAACTGGACTAGACGTTTGACAGGAAGTTGGAAGAAGAACATGCCAAGAACCCGTTGCGCTACTGTCTACTCATAAACTGAAGTGGCGACACGACAATTTTTTTTTTTAGGGCTGATTTGCAGCTGGGCAAAGCAAAGCTTTTGTCTAAATGCATTGTAATTCACGCTTTCCATGCATTGTCCGCCATTTTTGCTTGTCGCGACTCAAATTTACTGGAATGTTCTGTTGATTCATGGGGAGGACCAAGCGGTGACATCAGGTGGTTTTCAAACAGTGACGGACAAACAGCTTCACATCCAAGCACTTGAGCTACGTCTTTCGAATTGGCATGGCAGCCTCACGTCGGACTTGCGGCATGCTAGCGGTGAAGTCATCCGAGGGCTTTTACTTGCAATAATTCACTCTCAGAAAAGAGCAAAAGGGCTGAAGAGTTCCAACATGGCAGAAGAAGTCTTTTTCAAGACCCCCTCAATTTGCTCACCGCCATAAAGGCGTCACCGTGACAACTTCAGAAGCTGGGATCTTTGCTAGCTTTTGTTCTAAGAACCTTGCGAGATTCATGTGATCGCCATCGTGCGTCCGAGTAAACAAAGATGGCTGTAGGCGAGAACGCGGCGCCACCATGTGAGCTGAAATCAAATAAACTCTCGGGCGATATCATGAGATTTCGCAAAACAAGAGAGGTTTGTCTTACAAACAAGTGGACTGTTTACATTCGCACTTTGTTTCGCTCGCATGGAAGCGACCCTTGTCGTTGAAAATGCTCAGACCTTGGAGACGCTACGCCGGCGGTGGGAATCATGTGGGAAAGTCGTCTGGAAGAAGGACACCCCCCACTCCCAAAGCTTTCAAAGAAAGGGGAAACACTTCCACGCTGAGGCCCACTCGACGAGCCATTAAACCGGGATGACATTCCTCAATAATTCACTTTGACCTGAGCCCAACATGCTAGCTGAGGGTCAATGAATACACGCAGTGGGAGGGAGTGGGGGGGTGGAAATAAATTTCAATGTCTGAATGTCAAAGTGACAAAAAGGAAAAGCAGTCAGTGGGGGAAAGTCATTTTGTAAAATCGCGCAAAAAGAAATGTCAGCATGGCCACAATGGAGAGAATTATAGTTTTAATTTGAGCGAACCAAATCGGTCCACTTGCCAATCCTCTTATCCGGTAATCCCCAGGTAGGTTTCACATAGAGGCAGACTCCAACTACCCAGCATGGCAAAAACACATCTGGCATGCTCACATGTTGACATATTGCCCCCCCACCCCCCTTTAAAAAGGGGCAAAGTGGCCTCATGTCCAACTTGCCGAGATAGCAAACTACCTTCTCCTCTTGATGGCTGCCATTCAAGTCATGACATCATGGAAGAATCTGTTTTGCTGTCAAACTTGGACGCCACTGATTCCCATGGCAGGAAAAAAAAAAAAATCAAATCTGGCATTTTGTCAAAATCAACAAGAGTCAAACTTCTTTTACTCTCCCATGCTTTGCTATCATCTTCTCGGATGGTTCTGTTTATAGAGATAACAAAAATACGCTAAGATATCCATTTATAGTATGTGTTCTTTAAAAATGGCCGACTTGAAACTTTGGAGGAACTCAAAAATCGGAGACATCAATGCTATAATTGTCGGAATTAAAAAAATAATTAAAAAAAATCACATTTTCATTGCAACATTCCACAGTGGTCTTTAACGGACCGCCAAGAAAATCTTAATCTGCTCGAGAGAGTGTGAAAGGACAAAAGCGGGCAGCATTCCTATGTCTATAAATCCCCCAACAAGGACAGTGATCCATTTCCTTCTGCTATCAGTCCCAGTCAACATGGTTAATGCCACAATCTGTTGCCACTGGCGACACCGGACGCAATTCTCTGCACCCCCCACTGGTTCGTCCAACTCACTATCCAAGATCGTTCCTGAGCAATTCTTTTTTTTTTTTCCATCCATGATCTGCTGCAAATTTCCCTTCAATGGACCAGAATCACTCAAAAATATAAAGTCGCTCTTACCCCGGTGGAGATGCAGCATTCTGGTGCAGTCAGCGCACACTCATGGTAATCCAGCCAGATTGCTTCCGTTTCTGCAAATGGTACCGGTTGAAGTTTACAACTAGCGAATCGTCTTTGTTTTCTTTTCTGCAGCGCTTTGGACTCGGCTAACGTGCATCAAGCCTCTCGGATCTTCTTCCCTCTGCTCTCTCCCGACGTGCGCTCTGCCTCTCAGCTGTGGTCTCTTTCACATCAACACGCAGCAGTGTCACCCCCCCACCCCCCTCTTTCCTCCCCCGCCCCCCTTGCTCGCCGCTCCGCCCCGCCCCCGAGCTTTATCTCGCCGTTTCTGCTTTGCGCTCAGACCTTGTCTCTCCTCCAAGCGGGACGTTGAACATGTGTTCACTGCTGCATCTCTGGAAGTCGGGAATCATGGAGGAAGATTTTTTTTTTTTTATTACAATGTGTGTTTGGAACAAAACAGGCAAGCTGACTCCTGTATATGTTTGAAAATACTATTTAGGATGCCCAAAAAAACAAAAATGGCTGACCTAGACACTGAATGATTGTCCATTGTGTCAGGTGACAACAAATGGCCTTTTTTACAAGAACCGCCGGGTAAAGTCAAGCAAAGCAGCAGGGGAAGGCAAAGTGTGGAAAAGAAGGTCTGCTCGCTCTGAGCTCTCGCCCATCTGCTGCAATCATAATCAGTCTCAGATGAATGGCTGTGACAAACTGAAGCCTCCTCGACCGGGCCTGCGAGCGAGAACCGAGAGAGATGGAGGCGCCCTCTTTTGTCTGCCTCCCAATGGGACCAGTACGAAGGGAGGCGGATACGGGGAGGGGAGAAAGGGGGAATTAAAAGGCTCCCGTTGACAGAAGTGGACAGTTAAAGAGGGAGAAGAAAGGGGCCGGTCTGACTCGGAGTCGAGGCCATCGCTGCCACTTGGCCCCGTATTCGCTGTCACTAATGCGATGAAAGAACAATGACACCGACCGTGTGAGGAAATTAGAATCGTGTGTGGGGGGGGACCAATTAGGAAAGATGCTCCACATTGTTTGAACCCCGCTGTCTCATTCATCATCGTAAACATCAGGAAGATTCACGACGGCCGGTGACGATGATGAGAGTTATGCGGACGGATAATCGTGTTGAACATAAGCGCAGCTGTCCCGCGGGCAAATCTGAATATGGAGCCGGCGGCACGATTTGATTCTCAGAGCAGGTGGCTGCCAATTAGGCGTCATTGTCCCGCTTGGGTAAAAAAGACAAATGGTCGACCGAGTCAGCATTAACACGTACACGTGTGCGTAATGAAAAAAATATCGAAGGCGGTGATCCACGTTAATTAGATCAGCGGCCTTTTGCCGTCCCACGTTGGTTTCCGCCATTGTTTAGTTGAACTTTCAAACTCCCGTCATTCAAATATTCCGTCTGTCCCATATGAGTGCACGCAAAATGGTTCTGCTGTGGTCGTTACCGCATCCGTGTTTGGAAAAAATCGGCTGCCCCGTACAGTCAGCCTGGCTCCAGTGGTGTTGCATGTAAACGTAGACACGCTTAGGCTAGCTTAGCATTCCACAGTCAGCCCGTGAGCGAAGGCAAAACTGAGACAGGACGCTGCTGAGACAGAGATCGATACGGGCCGGAGCGGCGGGCCGTCGGAACGCAAGTGCAGCCGAGCACAGCCTTGTTTAAGGAGTGGCTGGACAGCAGCTTGTTTTCAAATGGACTCTTCCACAACTAACTGAATCTTGCCTTGGTTTGTTGAGACTCGTTTTCACAAACTAGTTCGGTTTGTTTCAGTTTCTCGCTCTTGCTCTCTCCATCCATCTATTTCTATCTATCTATTTCTATATATCCATCCACCTATCCATCCATCCATTGACGTCTGCATTTCTACATTTTATATATATATATATACAGTGATCCCTCGCTACTTCACGTTTCGTTTATCGCGGCTTCACTACATCGCGGATTTTTTTTCCCAAATTAAAAAACCATTTAAAAGCCAAAATAAAACTTCTAAATTGAAGAAACCTGTGTCTAACCTTTAGGACAATGTAGTATTGCTCCAAATGTTCGTTTGCATTCCTTTAGAAGTCCGTTTTCGCGTATTAGCACGAATGCAAATTAGCTTCTTTCCGCTAACTCGTTAGCCTGCCGGATTTCACTTATCGCGGGTGGTTTTTGGAACCAATTATCCGCGATAAACGAGGGATTACTGTATATATATATATATATTTTTTTATTTCATTTATTTATACACACACACACACACACACACACACACACACACACACGAGGTTAATGAGTGGAGTCGCCAGAGCCATCAGCCACACTTTTCGCTGTGTGACAGTAATCCGTTGTGTTTTGATCACAAATGAGTAACCAGAGGCAGACGAGGGACGCCAGCATGCGTCACTGGAGTTCATTACTCGACCGGTCCTTTCTGCTCTTTAGGTGTGTGTGTGTGTGTTTGTTCCAAGACGGACGTTCATCACAGCGGAGCCAACTAGTTGTTTTCCTGAATGCTTTGTTGTAATTTAAGGAGGCCTTTTAAACATCAAAAGGGAAGCACGTGTAGTTTGCATTGGGCAGATATTTAAATGTTAACATGGAGGCTCTCTCATTTCCTCCATCGATACGGGCAAAAGGAAATTCCAGAATGCAGACAGAGAGCCTGTTTGTTTAGGCAAGACAAACGCGCTCAGATCTGCGAGCGGCCAGACAGATGCAAATCACAAGACAGAACCCATGAGTGTCCACGTTTAAAATTGGATGTGGCGAGACGAATGTGTAATGGGACAAAAAACGTGACTGCGTCGCGGCTAATGAAGCTCCGGGTGGGAGGGGCGGGGTGAAGCGAGCTCCGTGTGGTGACGAGACATCATAAGCGCAGACTCATTTCCTCTCTGAACACAGGAAAAGCTGAAAAGTATTCCATGTGCAGAATTAACTCTGATTGACTTCATCTGTAATTCATCTTGGATGTTTCTACAGTGAGCACCACCACGACAACACAAACAAATCCACAGCGCTTGATGTGATCTCGTGCAAAAAAAAAAAATCAAAAGCTGAATCATCTGTCAAGCTCATGTTTTGGATTTTACACATTTTCCCGCCTTCCTGTTTCCTTTGGGACAAAGGGATGTTTTCCAAAGACCTCCAAGCTGGAGGTGACTATCATGGAAATGACCTCCTACCAGCCCGAACAGCACAAAGACGACATCATCATAAAAAGCACAGCGCCTTTTATGAATCCTCATCTTTACACTGAGGATGTTTTGACAAGAGACGCTCGGAAGCGCAGGCAACGGTCCAAATAACGTCACGCTATCGTGAGCGCCAAAGGGGACGACGCTACACACTCTTCCGGTCTTTTACTGATAAACCCGATTTCTCAAAAAGAGTTGAAAAGCAAAGTCACACCCATTTCCATATCTGTGCTTCTCAAATCCAACAAAAGAAGATAAATATGTGCCGAGAACACCCGCTTAGCTTTGCTGTTAACCTTGAGCTAAGGAAGCGCAGCGCGGCATTAGCATAAAAGCGCTCGAGTACCGTTAGTCTCATTTGCTCAACCTTGACGGAGAAATGGTAAAAGGCCCCATTAAATGACTCAATTAAGCTCTCAAAGGTTCTATAAATGCGATGCATTCGTTTAAGCAGAAGCGAGCGGAGCAGCTAGCTAGTAGGTGGATTAAACAACGCTAGCTTGTTTACATTGAAACACCCACGAGAACTACTTTGATTTGCAGATTTTATTCTTTAACACTACAAATTGGCTGGATTAGAAAACTTCATTAACTTTAGACTGCAGGGGTGTCAAACTCATTTTTGTCACGGGCCGCATCGTAGTCATAGTTTCCTTCGGAGGGCCATTATGACAATGCCTTGAATTATATACAGTATATTAGTAACTAGTTTTGAAATCAGAGACTAGTACAAAAAAAAAGTAAATTTCTAGCAATTTTCTATTTTTTTTAAAAAAGTGAAGACAATTTGTAATTTTACTACCGACATGAAGTCGATGCACAATTTGTCTTTGCGGACCACATAAAATAATTTGGCGGGCCGTATCTGGCCCCCGGGCCTTGACTTTGACACCAAAGCAATTTTGGAACTGCCACATCTTCAGAGGCAGACGTGTAGCCGCCTCCACATGGACCAAACAGGCCTCACCACATACTTGGACGGAGGTTTCGTCGCTTTCATCGGCACGCAGGCGTCTCGCCAGCCCGATACGCCTTGTCTTCAAATCAGCAAGGTCCGACAAAGTAAAACTGTTCCCCAGCTCGGCGCGCCTGCTACGTCGACCACGCTTGCAATTTAAACGACGTCCCCAAGCAGCTACATTGGAAAGAAATTACTCGTGTAAAGAACCTTTATAATCCAAATGGAGCGTTACACTCAAGCTTATCCTGAAGATCAAGCAAAAGGCCCACCAGGCAGGAATGAAAACATTTTATCCTCATAATGAACATTCTTAGGGGCTCAAAAAATGGAGCTTTGTCTCGTCTGGTCCGAAATGTCCTCACAGTAGACAAATAACCCAATAAATAATAACCATTAAAAAGAAGCCATAATTGTCCAATCTGTGTAGTCCGCCGGTGTGAAAATACCCAATAATATGGTACAATGAATGACATGAAGGCACAAGGTCAATAGGTCATGAAGTAGAGGACGAAGGAATGTAAGGGCCTGACGGATTGATGGGTCCCATTGAGGTCCGGAGGGAGCTGTCTACTACCCAACGAGGTGCTGCCTAATGTGGGCAGACATTTTTTTTTTCCACTCAACAGTGTGCAAAAATTTGGGACTCCTTACTAAAAGCCAGGATGAAAATCAACTTATTTCTCTCTCAACAGGTGTGTCGAGTCTTTCACTAAAGGTACGAGTGAAACCCGAGGAGTTGTCAGGACACAAGTGATGCTGCTCAAGTTTCAGCTCCAAAGTTCACGGCCCCCTTTCAAAATACACAGCAGGCCCTTGCGGCCGGCGATGCTAAGAGGTCATCAGGTCACTGCCGAAGACTCCCTTGTGTCTAAATAGATGCGCGGTTGACTTGGACAGAAGGGTCATTCCTTTACACATCCCTTTTCTTTGTCTTGCCGAGTAAAGGGGCCGGCCGGTGGTCATCCGCCCCCTCCCCGGCCACCCATTCGGAGACCCCCTCTCTGTCCACTCAGGGGGAAAATTACTTTGAGTCGGGGGGGAAAATAGCTCCATTGAGATGGAGAGAGGGCTCTTTCATAAAAAGGGGCGAAGTTTAAAAAATTGTCTCACATGTCTTTTGGAGGGACGGCGGAGAAGTCCGGAGGTGACGAGGTCATTAGCTTGGCATCTCCATCAGTGCTGCGACCCCTTTGTCCAGGGCAATCCTCTCCGTGAGAAATGCCCTCAGTCAACCCCACACTTGGCCCGGAGTTTAACTCCCCCTCTCCCCACCCCCACCTCACCCATTGTTGGTAGACACAAAAAGCATCTTTTTTTCCGCAAAGCTCGTCTCGCGATCAAAACCAAACATTGTTCGACCGCCTCCGACTGGAAAGGGATCGCCGGCAGCTGGGCGAAGAGCCGCTCCCAACATCTGCTCTTAGGTCTTACCTTCGAATATGGCGGTGCTCCTCCTCAAGTTGTTTGAGGAGCTCATCGATGCATTGGTTGGAGTCCATGTAGTCCTGCCATGAGGAGATGACAACAATAAGCAAAAGAATTGGGACAATATGGGAAAACAGTCAAGGGGCCGGAATAATTCACTTCCCAAAATGGATGCAAGGGGATCTCCCAACTATCCAAACAGCAGCAACGTCAGCACTTTACAGACAAAAAAAAAAAAAGACACACAGCCCGAGTGTGTGACTTCATAAAAACTTCTGCTTGAGCAATTGAAACTAGATTGCCATCTTTTTTTTTGTAATGTTTGCTCAAGCAGACAAAACGTCTTCCTCCCATTAGCTTTTCATAATGATTTTGACTGGCGCACAAAGCCAATTGTTTCTTTTGTGAAAGGGCTGTCAGGGAAATATTTACAGGCTACATCAAACACAAAAAGTAAGGCTGCCTGAGTCAGTGTTGTCATCAGGGAAGCCGGCTGGCTCCTAATGACAGGGCCTCAGAAAACATGCAGGAATGCCAGGAATGCCGTACGCTCCTTGTCATGTGGACGCTATTTAAAGGCAAGATTTAAACCCCCCCCCCCCCCCCCCCGCTCACGTGTGAGTTGCAATCTTAGTATATCTTCAGCCTGGCTTGAGTTCTGACAGCTTTTACAGCACCAGAGAAAAGTGCAGCAGAAAGCAGTTCCTCACAGATCTGGACTTGTTCAAACTTTATCTGAAGCATGTTTCTTGGAAGCTGGGAACTGTTCGGGACAACTTAACGCTGCAGCAGAACATCGCTGGAAATTTTTTCATCCCATGAAATAGTAAAAACATAGGGAAAAAAATGTTACGCATTGCTTAAATAAATAAATAAAAAGTAAAAATAAAGTAATACAAATATAATAAATAAATAAATAAATAAATGTCGGTTTATGTAGCTTTGCTCCACTAATAAAATTAGCATTATTAACTAAAATAAAATAAAATGATTAAATAAATAAATTCACATTATTCCAGTGACCACATTGGCGTTATCATGATAGCATCAGAGCGCTTGGCCTCACACCTTGCTGAGGTCAGCAGTTCACGAGAACTACAAGGTTGTGACCTTTGCCCTCCATCCCTTCACCGCCGCCTGCTTCGGCTTGCAGGGATATTTCTGACAGGTCGTGCCAGCATGAACTCTTGGACGGTAACGCCAAACCCAAAATTGCAGCTTTGACAAACACGAAAACCTCAGTGAGCCAATTGGCCAGGGAGTAGAATGCGAAATGTGTTTTTGTGTGTTTTGTGTGCAGAGAAAACATCTCGGCTATCCACAATCAAAAACCAAACATTCCCACCGGCCAACAAGCAAAGACGTCTGCCAAAATTGAAACATTTATCCACCTGTGAAATCAGTGAGGTCTTTCCAAACATACACTGAACAAATGCTTCCAGTTCACCGGACATTCTTTTCCTGCTTCTCCGACCCGAATGCCAATCCGGATTACCTGGCGGACAAAAACCACCCTGTTCATCCTCTTGAATGATTTCGAGCTATCTGATGTCTAGCGGCGCCTTTTGCCTCGGCCAGCCCAAACATCAACACCTCACCACCATCAAGAATCGTCGACGGATTATCTTTCCAAACACGAGCCACCGGCAGCGCTCAAAATAGCTCCCCTTGTGTCGGACTTTTTTTATCGGGCTCTTTGAGTTGCACAGAGCGTCCTATTCATGCTAGCGGGGGAACACTGGCCAAAGTGTTCACGGGGGAAAACCGCAAACGGGAAATTGGGCAAAGGAGATGAGGAGTGACGGTGTACGATGTTGTGTTAGCAAGAATGCTGTGGATATTCCAGCTAGCTTTGCTGCTAGCTGCGCTAACAAAGCCCCACTTTAAATCTAGCGTAGCACCTGTGTTATTCCTTCTATGACTTGCAGTAATAGCCCAATTCACCTCCGATAAAACGAAATAATTGGTCTGTATTTATGTTTTTACTTCAAAACTACCGAGGACAAGAGGGGTGCCCAATTGCCCAGAGTTTTTACAAGCCCGGGTTTTATGACCATCTGGGGGATCATTTTGTGCCAGGTGCGGTAAGAGCGGGAGATTTTGGATCGGGGGTCGCCGATGAAAGAAATGAAAAGGAAACAGAGAGCCGAGGGGGGGGGGCGAGGTGAGGCTGTCGCTGCTGCAAAGAGAATGCCGGCCGGTCGGTCGGTCAGAGAGCAAAGACGAGAGACCGCTGACTGCCGCTTGCCCCCAAATGAGACGCCGTCTCAGCATTCCAGTCGTGACTTGGAAATGAGAAGGCCAAAGTGATAGAGGAGGGAAAAGGGCAGGCTGAGCTGAGAGTGATGCCAAACAGATGTTTGCTGTTTCATTTTTCAAGCGCCAAGGGGAGCTTCTGTTTCGCCTTTGACGGGATTACGGCACACCTTACTGACCGGATCAAATTTGATCTAAGAGCCCTGAGGTTGAGGGTTTGAATCCAGGGTATGGACGGACGAACGGATGGACGGACTCCAAGCATATCTTGTTCCAGAGCAATTCCCAACTGAGCTTGATGTTAGCTCTCATCTTTTCACGCCCGAGTCTGATTGATTGCCTTAGCCCATTTGAGCGCCAAGCTTGTCGACCCAGGTGTCAGGCAGATGGTGAAGCTGCTGACCAATATTCCCGCATCTCCTCCTTGAGTGCCCGTTTAAGATTCCAGACAAGCTGAGAAGTTGAGCATACAGCTGGGGATGATACTACAATTGCGGGATTGCTAACCCTAACCCTAACCCAGAGGACAAGCACGCACACATGGGCGTTGTAAATCTAAGCCGCCCCCTAAGCGCCAGCTCCAACTGTAAATAACACGGCCCTCAGTCAGCGCTCCATGTTGAATAATTCATCAATTCCTTTATGTCCTTTGGCGCACCTTTGGCGATGTTCTTTTGCTTTGGCGTCGGAGCGGCATTCCGAACTCAACGTACATGACATCAAGTCTTTGCACGAAACCCGCAATAATTCAAGCCCATCAACGACTTGGATCGCAGACTCGGAATTCCAATCTGACTCCAGAGCCAGACACGTGCCATATTTACACAATTAATGGCACGACTTCCTTGTTATCTTCCCATGTGCAGTCTTATTTTTAGCAGCCACGCCACTTTTAATGTTTCCAGATGCGCCCCGTCGAGGAATTTGACGAGAGGGCTGGTTCTCATTAAGCTTCTCAAACCGGGGTGACATCAGAGGATTTCTTTTCGACTTTACGGCCAATCGCGTTTTTCAGTGACGTGTCAAAGGTCGATTTTATCGATAAGCCCTTCTTTCTTCGGAGAAATACGATGTTTTTTGCTAACATTAGCGCACCAAAATCAGGTAATTAGGACGCGGCTGTGGGAAAATGTTGGACCTCAACTTCCTTTGCTTAGACCAGCTATTTGCTCTTACAATAACAACACTGTTCTATCATTACTACATGTTTACTCAGCTAACCCTTTTATCATGGGTGCCCCCCCCCCGCCTTTCCATTGACCCCATCAGCCCCTTCTAGCAATTCATTCTCCCATTCTCTGAAGCTTCTGGAAGCTATTTCTCAAGCGGCAATGGCCAACGGGGTTGATTGAAGTGAGGTAGCGGCTTCTTTGGAAGGATTTACAATAGCTGGCCCATCAGATGCCCTCCACCCATGAAAGCTGTTTGCCGTGGCATTGTACGTCGCACACTGGGCCATTCTGCATTGTTCACTTGTAGGTCACAAGTTGCACCGAGCGCATTGGGTGTCTCCATCGATGGAGGCCGCACGGCACGCCACGCACGATGACGCGGTGAGCCGTGAAACGTACACAAAACCTACGTGAAAGGAGGACCTGGAGTCGAGCCATGTATTCTGGAAATGGGTCAGAGGCTTATTGACTAAAATATTTAGCCCCGATCTCCCCCCTAAAAAAAAAAAACCCCGCCGTCTTGTCTTTATGCTAAAAGAAATCCGAAATAAAGAAATCAGCAAAATTGAGACGACGCATGGAAGGTGACAGCGACTCCAGCTGTATCAGCAGATGGATGTTGGGTCGCAGCTTGATCGCCCTCAGGTCCTCACAATTGTCCCTCGGTGACCGCTGTGGCCGTGTACAAAGACAATTGACCACTGACGCTACACAATCGGCCCCCGGGCATCCCCCCCCTCCCTATTCAAAGTGTTCACCTGGGGCCCGGCCCGCCTCATAAAATCCTAATCAGGGTTCTGATGTCTGGCCGTAGCAAGCGAAATCATTCAGCGCATCATCGTAAAAGTGAGTTATAGATTCATACAGCTCATATCGTGTCCTCTGAACGCCATAAAGAGGACAATTGTTTCTAGACATGGATGATATTGATTCTTTTTCCATCTTTGACATCTAGTCATCAATTCATCTCGAAAAGGAAGAATTTTATTTGACTAAATTGCTGGGCAATGTACTTGGAAAATGGAGTGACCGCTAGAAAGGGGCGTCTGCGCCGTTGTGGGAGTGAAAACAGCAGAGTTACTTCTAAGCTAATGGAAATGGCTCTTCTTTTCTATTTTAAATTTAGCGCAGGAGAAGCTTGCAGTCATCACTCTTAATTCATCTTAATCTTTCAGTGCAGTTGCTCCTCCGGTAAAAAAAAATACAAATGCGATTTACAGTCCAGTTGGGCCGTGATATTTTCTTGGCCAGAAATATCGCATTCACCGTCAAGACACATTTACGTGATTTTTCCTGTAATCATCCAACGGGTCGACATTTGGTTTTACAACTTGCTGTAATCATATTGTCACGATAGCTTTAAAGTAGTAAGTTTAAGTGCATATTTCACAAAACTAATGAGTCCAAAATATTTCTTACCTGCGGCAAAATACGAAATCAGCAACTCAATGTCACCAAGGGTGAAAAGCTCCGCAACACCTTGTTACACGGCAAAGGTGGCGCCGTTTGAGTCGAAACAGACAGTCTGTCTCCATTTTTATAATGCGTCCGGCCCGCTGCTTAGCATAAAAGCACTTTAGCGAGAAATTAAGGGAGCGGTGCCTGCTATAAAAATAACCGTGGCTTTAAAACAAGCCAGACCGGATTTTAACCATTTTCGAGACGCAGGTTAGCTCTGTACAGGCTCAACGCAAAACATGCAAATGTGCGATGTGTGACGCATCAAGCAGCCACGCAGGTGATTTCCTGCGCACAATACCGAGCCATCGTATGGGGGGGGGGGGTGACACACACACACACACACGCACACGAGTGTGTTGTGCAAATGACCCTTTGAATCTGTCACTGATGAAAAAGTACACAAGCCCCAGGGACGCTCGGTCAGGGCCACTGCAGGGACAGCTGGAGGCGACACACGCACACACACGCACACACACGCACACACACGCACACACACGTACACACACCGAACCCCAGGGATGCGCACGTGGAGTCGGATACATACATACATACATAGTACATATATAATATATATATATATATATATATATATATATATATATATATATATATATATATATATATATATATATATATATATATATATATATATATATATATATATATATATATATATATATATATATATATATATATATATATATATATATATATATATATATATATATATAATTTTTTCCATTATTTATTTAATTCATTCATTCATTTATTTGTATAAATTATATATATAATATAAATATAATAATATAAATAAATAAATATGATAATAAAATTAATATAATTTCAACAACTGTGCACACGTACTGGTCATTGCACGTGACCTCCTAAGACGCTAAGCTTACAATATAGATTGATTTCTTCCATGAATTAATTTCTGTATGACCACAGGTAGCTGACAGGTGAGCTGCACATCATAAAATAATTAATCACAACAAACTTCATTTACCCGTCGGTTTTTAATGGACCCTCAGTTGACTACAAAAAAAAGATGGCCTCAATATTTGGGAACTGTGTGCGAGCTAATCTATGCAAAGCTCTAAAGCAGAAACACTGTGGGTTTAAAGCCAATAAGGCGCTATCAAAACCAGGGCAGAGTTAATTAATCATCTCGGCATCCTTTTCATGGCCCTCCCGTGACTGCCCCAAGGGCGTGTGTGCGTGCGAGTGTGTGCGTGTGTGTGTGCGGGCACGAAGGGAAGCAGCGGGGTGGTGCAGCTTGCAGCTGAGGGATATTTGCATAAAGTTAGCAGGGTAGCAGATTGCAGCGTAATCCTCAAAATACTTTTAATTTGCCAAAATACAAAAAAAAGCACCTTTGTATCTCATCCAGGAAAATGATTTAACACTCACAGATTTTATATTCACACTTGAACGGCTTTTAGGATTTTATTCATGACTATCGATTTATCTTTTATATTATTTTTGGGGATTTTTATCCTGTTTTTTTATTTCACAAGTCCTAGCCAGACGAAGATGATAAAAAGTAGGCCCGCTCGCCCGGCTACACACGAAGGACATAAATAAGGGCCGTCACTCGCATCTTTACTGCAAGTGTAGCTTTCATTGGCTTGCCAGTCAAAGCAAGATGAAAACGGCCCCCGGGAACCCGGACAAAGCGTAATTTTGATCCAGACTCCGGAAAAATAAAACACGAGTGGCGATGCCAATACTTTTGATGTATGTTGCTGCATTCAAGCATTTCAGGTTCAGTGGGTCAGAATGTGTGAGAAGGTTCGGGTTGGGATTTAGGGGTGGGAGGGGGAGGGGTTGGGGGGGGCACTCTGGAGGTAATCTGGGCATGACAGTGAAATAGGATGGAAAAATTCAATCACGCATCACGAGGCTGGCCGGTTCGCTGCCGTTTGTCTCGCTTCTTCTCTTTTTATGAGCCATTAGTCATTATCCAGTTCCCATTCATGTAATTAAACGGACGATATAAGGCGTCCTGGAGCTCAGCAGATACTTTGTCAGTCCGACTTCCTTCCACTGAACATCTCCTGCGCAATTGGAGAGATTCCAAGTATGAAGAGGTGCTTTTTTTTTTTTTTTTAACAACGGCCCGTCACAGTCCAAGATGCAGGCAGGTCAAGACGCACAGATGGCAAATTGAGAATGGCAAGTCGGACCGCGCTGCATCACGGCTCGCCTGCAAGTGACCTACATATGCTGCACGGATACGCTTCACCTCGCCAATACCGTCAAATAAACAAGTCGAAATATTTCAATGTCGGCTCAATATTTAGAATCTGCCACCACGAGTCGCTAACCTGCAGCGATCCCCGTCTTGCTGGAGGGCAGCCTGAATTTGGGGCAGTCTGGCCCAGTTTTTTGGTCTTCCGGTACGGGATGGAGGGATGACACTCACCGCCAGTTGCTGGAGCAAGGGAACATTCCTGATCCTACGGACGGAGCGGTGGGCAAAGCGGCTCATCCCGGCTGGCGCTCGCCTGCTGCCTCTTCTTCCGCCTCATGCCCCACTTCTGCCCCAGCTGAGTCTCAGCTTCTGTATGCCACGGCGTGTGCGTGCGTGTTTTGCCCCCTGTTCTCGTGTGTAACGCGTATGAAGTGCGTGTCTCGTCTGAAATCTTGTCTGTTCTCAGCTTTTCAATATTTAATCCTCCTTAAGAGACTTTTGTCACGTTCCAAAAGCACTTTGGGTTTCCGATCGTTTGAGAATCGACTCTCGTTTATGAGCACGGGCTGATGCAACGGCGCCTCAAGTTACAAACTTCATCGGTTCCGTTTGAAACCTAAAACGTTCTACAGTTGAGGTAAGGTTTCCCATTGAAATGAATGCAAATGCAATTAATCCGTTCCAGCCTTACAACTAAGTTCCATTGATCCACAGTTTCAATCCAGTGTGATTGAAAATAAATATTGCGTAAGACACTAAGCGTTCTACAAACGAGGCGCGGTTTCCCATTGAAATGAATGCAAATGCAATTAATCCGTTCCAGCCTTATAACTAAGCTCCATTGATCCACAGTTTCAATCTACTGCATGCTTGAAATTAAATCATGAGTATGAAGACACTCAACGTTCTACAACTGAGGTAACGTTTCGCATTGAAATGAATGCAAATGCAATTAATCCGTTCCAGTCTACATTGATCCAGAGTTTCAATCCAGTGTGTGCTTGAAATTAAATCATGAGTAAGAACACACTATTATAAAGAAGCACTTTTCAAAATACGACAGCTGTCCTGTGAACCTAACCCGGGGGCTACGCTGATGATTAACGCGACCTAAGAGGCAGGTAGTGTTTTGTCCACGAGCTTGACCAAATTTATGACATAAGTGTCGGGTAGAAGTAATTCAGTCGAGCCGTGTGAAGCTGCAGGTTTGCCGAGGTGCATTCCTGAAAGACGATAATTATCAGCGAAACGGGTTCCGCCCTTCTTGTTTATGAAATGTGAGAGGTGGATAAAATAACATTTCAAATTCTACACTAATACACTTGATCACGGATATGCGTGCCAAGTTTGTAATCACGGATGCTTTCTTGTCGGTGAGCCATCACGCCGATTACGGCGTAATGACCGTCTGACTATTCTGGTTGCGGATGTAATGCTTAAGATTAAGATCGATTATTCAAAATAAAATAACCTGCACATCCATTCCTGACACTGGGCCATTTGCATCGTATAAACAAACACAACTTTGAATAGGGGACTTCCTCCCAGTAGGGTGAGGTTAACACCCAATGTAAACACTGGGCGGATGTAACGTGAAATTGATGTGAGCAAAAAAAAAAATAATAATCCAGCAAACAAACTCAATGATGTCAAGTGATGTCACATCAAATTCCTCCAAAATAATCCAAACAACAACTTGAGTTTATACTTTCTTATCTGCGTACTCACGAAAGCTACGTTTAGGGAAAATATCATTCGGAGCTGATCTTCATTCTGATTGGTCTATTAACTTTGTTTTTAATCATTAAAAGTTAACCGTAATTATCGTTCCTCCTAATTAAATCGTAGACACGGAAAGAGAAAATGCAACAGACTCTCAAGGTGTGTGACTTTTTACGTCATCAGTGAGGCGCGACACGCAATCTGTGACGCGGGTCGGAGAGTTCGGTGCCAGGCGGAGAAGCGGCTACGAGTGTATGTGCCAAGCCAGGGGAAAAACCAGGTCAGTCAGAAAAGTCGGCTGTGAGCCCAAGCCAAATGTAAGCGATTGTAATCACCTGCAATCCGCGCTCAAACAAACGTTACGTTCACATGAGGCCCGATGGTTTGTTAGCGGTCCAATAAAAGCACAGGCCGGTGACTGGCAAGCTGGGAAAACATGTCAAAAACGCCGTGACAGTTATTAAAGCAAATTTTACAAGCAAACAGGGCAGGGGGGGGGAGGTGGGGGGGGGGTCTGGACTCTAGAGTCGGATCAGCCCAGTAATATTTTTGTGCGGGATGACTCCTATAATGTGTCACATGGAGCTCAGGCGACTCTGACCGCCCCCCCAACTTAGCCTCTTGTTATCCGTTATCTCTCAGCATGAGTGCACGGCTGCACACATCAGGGTCTTGCAAAGACAAAACAAGCGCAGATGACAGAGCGAGCGAGGACGTGGAGCGTTTTAGCTTTGGGCTGATGACTTTTTTTTTTTTTTTTTTTAGCTAAAGGATTAAGGGAAATGTCAGCATTAGTTGTAATGCTGACAGAAATCCATCCATCCACATGGATTAGATATTTTTGCCATTTGGATCATGACGTGATTCCCCCCCCCTGAATATGATGGTCCAGTCCATTCTATCTCATCCTTACATTTGTTGTCATTTCACATGACGATGGAAAAACTCATTTTCACGATTTCAATCACGATTAAGATGGATACATGTGTGCGCAGTTTGTGTGTGGATGCGACAAGCAAACACCATTTTACTGCAAAAATGAGTTTGTTTTTTTAAACTGGACCCCAAACCATGTTTAATTCAAAACCCTGCAGAAAATTCCCAAACCGTATCTCACCTCCACAGAACTTTTGGCCAACTGAGCCATTTCCATCCACACTTGACCGCCCCGGGGCGGCACACGTTGCCAGTGACCTAGTTTCAATCTCACCGTGCACATCGCCGCGTAACGCCGAGCTTCTCCACTCCACCACAGGCAGATGCTCGGTGATAAAAATAAATAGCGGCGTGGAATCAACCCAGCAACACTGCTCTTATGTAATCATGACAGTGCCCCAGTTACTGGGTCCTTCCCGAGCGACGCAATCAGATTCCGATTTCACAACGTGCCCTGCCTCCTTCCTGTCAAAAGGAGGGTGATCACACAACAATGAAATGCTGACTCAGCCTCCACACCTTCCACACCTTCCACAAATCCTCAAAAGGTTACTAGATGCTTCGAAATGTGTGAAGCGGAATTTAAATCCTCCACTGACACGACAAGGCAAAGTGGTGGTTCCCATTTCCTGTGGATGCACATGTGAGTGGGCGGAGCTACGTTGTGCATACCCGAGGGGTGGAGAGAGGGGGGGGGGGGGGTCGAAATGTGACACAAGGCAGCGCATGACTACGCTTGACATTTTAAAGAGGCACTTGCAAACCGATTCACCTTCAGTTAACCTCCGGCTACAATCATTTTCCACCCCTGATAACGGCCCGTCAATCACTCTGGTGTTTCGTTTTTGTGTGTGCGGACGCTGACGTACCATGCCGGGCTTTTAATGAGTGACGGACTGCGTGTGACAAAACGTGTGATCTCCCGACGGCTGTGAACGCCCCGCTGTCTCGTTTTATGTACATCATAAGGAGCATCTAGTTCAATTAATAAAAAAATAATATTCCCCAGAGAAGTTGTATTAATAATTGTGGATCGCTATTAGATTTGTTTTACCCGTAAAACAGTTTTGGCTCTGACCAACCAATCAGCAGACACATAAATATTGATTATGCGAAGAGACAAAATGTGATGCAATTGTTTAAATGGCCTGTGAAATTCTTACAACATGGTTGAAATCGAATTGGACAAGCAAATCCAACCTCCTCCTCATTTAAAGCAGAAAAACTACAAAATAAAGTTCACAGAATGAACGTTCATAGAAGAAATGGAAATTAAGGGTTGCCAGGCCTGACGTCCCCACACAGGAAGTGAAAAATGATCTTTTTCCCCAGAGCCATATTTGCGTGATCATTGTTGACCCACTGTCACAAGAAGAGTGATTTTTTTTTTTTCTCTCATGTTCTTACCGGGGGGCCGGGGGACAATCTCTTTACGTTCCTCTCCGCATGGCTGCTCGGGTTTCCTCCGTCCGGCGCTGTTTCAATCACCTGTGACGCTCTGCGGGGAGGGAAAGGGGCGGAGAGAGTCAGCACCTTGCGTCCGGCGGATTCTCTCTCTTTTTTTTTACCTTCCGCACAAGATCAGAGTCCAAGTTCCCTCCCTTTTTCCCGGCTTGACAAAGCTGGATCTTCCCGCCCATTCCACCCGCCCGGAGCCCTTTTGTTTTTCTAGACCTCTCCAAACAGCGCTGGGAACCAGTTGGACCTGGCCGACGCCACGGCCGAAGATAAACACTGCACTTTATGCACACTACTCCTGTACAAAGAGACCATAGCGGCGAAAAGACAAGTCACCGCACTTCCTCGCTGGAGGTCAAAGGTCGGCCGACGGATGCCCTGAGGTCAGAGGCCTTTAAAACACAACCTGGACTTAGCTTAGCAAATAATAATAATACACCTGCTAGTTGAATTCATACGAGGATCATCGGAAGCATTTAGAAATTGATGTCATGTCGCATGAGTGCACTTGTCAAAAATCCTCACACATCGACGTGACGCGTCCCGTTCGGCGATCGACGCGAAGCCTCGGCACGTTTGACCTCCCGCGCCGCGTTTTCGAGCCCGCTGCCCCATTTCTGAACGACCGCAGGGCAGTTGAGTGGAGAGGGAAGCCGACTAATCAGCGAACAGGATGTGAAACGCGTTAACGTCTCGCTACACATGTCTCGTCGTAATTGCAGTGCGGGTTTAAAGCTTGGATTTCATGTCGATGAAATAGCATCGGGTCATGGGAAATTGAGATCAAAAGGTGTCAGCGCCGCACCTGATTGCACTGACCTGACGCCGAGAGCATGGCAAGGTTTTCATCGGGTCGCCGGGAGGAGATTGCGGACGGAGCGGAAGTGATAAGTAAACACATTCATGTGGCCGCTCAGATAAGGACGCTGATAAAAAAAAAAAAAAGCACTCACTCAATTGGAGTGCGTTTGCAACCACTTTAGAGACGGCGAACTTGGATGAATTTCTAGATACCGTCTTTTTCCATGTATAATGCGCAAAATTTAACTAATTTATTGTCCTAAAATCTGGGGTGCGCATTATACATGGGTACAATTTTTTTTTTGGAAGAAAATCTCCCTTGAAATAAAACTTGAAATCACCTTTCTTCTTGTTTGTTGTCAATCAGCCTAGTTAAGAAATCACCAGAAAGATCACCATGACAATTGTGAACACACAGAAAGATAATAAATAACTAGAAGATCACTCAAATATTGGTGATCCCGTTGGGAGTCTCACATATTTCTTCGCTATCGAGTTTGCTAGCGCCTGCGCAGTGATACTGACCGTCAGAATAACATCCGGTTGTTCCCAAAGACGATCTTTTTTCTGAAATAATTTTACGTTTACGGACTTAAGTAGGAGTCAAAATTTGGGTGCGTATTATACATGGGTACAGGCTTTTTTCCAGCATCAACATGCCATTTTTAGGGTGCGTATTATACATGGGGGCGTATTATACATGGAAAATTACGGTAATATATTTGACGTCTATAACCGTCATTGGGAGTGAATGAGTTCATTTAAAAAAATTTCTTTTGGTAGGGCTTACTGGTTCTGTACTACTCGGGACTGATCCTCCTCCCTTTCTGATTTACTGTGATTTACACCTAAAGCAATTACAGCTATGTTGAAGCGTCGGGGCGCGGCGGCGGCGCTGACCTCCACGGAGCGACACGCGTCGCCGCCCGCAGCCGGCCATCCGAAAGGAGGCAATCAAAGGAGGCCAGGAGGACGCTGACATCTGGGAGTCTTTGTGCTGGAAGCCTAATTAGATACCAGGATGATGGGCGGTAGTTTTGGTGTCAGCGTGCATGCGTGCGTGTGTGAAAGGTCGCATGAGGGCTCTCTCTCTCTTTTTTTGTTTTTTTTCTTCTTTTTTAACATCTGCTGCAGGAACAAGGCGGGCGGGCGGGCGGGGGGTGGGGGGGGGCTGAGCCCCAGACAGCTTCAACACAACCAGGAGGATAATGTGAGTGGATAACAGCTTAATGAGAACACTTAGGCCCCATTGAGAGCTGGCTTCTCCCAAACAGAGGCAGCGTACACGACTCCATGAATATTGATCGGCATGGCTCTTTTGTCAGCTATTCATTTTCACGCTTTTTGTCATTTGATGTGAGATACAGTCGATACTATTGCGCCTTCTGTCGGCGTCACGAGAGGAAACATGTTGAAAAGCTTCTCGAGCGGTCGAGTGTTTGGATAGCTGTTTCCTCGGCCAGCCCTTGGTCTTCGTAAAGATTACAGTCGTGTTTAAATGACCATCTGGGGGTGAACCATAATGGTGCAAAGTCTGAAATTAGCACGAGTTTTTTTGGGAGGGGAGGCCATACAGTGGTCGACGGGGAGGGGGCATAATTAAATTCAGAAGAGGATTAATTATATCCGTCAAGTCCTCTGACTGTTTTATCTCACATTGTGAATGACTGCTACGATTCTTTATTGGACTTTTTCAATTTGGGGGGTTAGCCAATTACTTTCCATTCATTGAGTGTGTGACATGCGGAGAGCGAGATCCATCTGCAGCAGCACAGATGGTCGGCGCTGATGAGATGTTTCGGGTCCCTCTGCTGGCCGACCCGTAGGAACCCGCTGGACGTGACGTGGAATTACGGATGGGGTAAAGCGGTTTGTTTTTATGATTTCCCGCGAGCAAATCGATGGTTATGCTGGATGTTGGCTTTGCCTTTTGACGATGAGGCGTTTATATCAGCCAGGCAACTATAATTACATTTTAGTATGTAAGAAGTGTGTGTGAAAGGCGGGCTTCGCTGGACTGGAACTAATGAGGTTGATGAGCTAACGATTTGGTTCGGTTTCTACGGGTGGTCACATGTCATTTTGCGGTTCCGCTTTCCAGAGTTACTGGAAAAGGCTGCGAGATTCACATTCTTTCTTTGCGCATCATTATGAATATCTTGAATATTCATGTGTGAGTGTGTCATAAAAATAACACAGTGAGGTTGTATTAAAAGTGCATTTGGAAAAGTAACAATTTTCTATTTTGTTTTGGAGTCAGAGGTACAGCAACATTTTAACAACTTTGAAACTAAGAAGCCAACAGGCAAGAAAATATTCAAGGTCACATGGGTGAGGTCATGTCTGAGCATGATGAAAAAAAAAAACTAAAGGAAATATGCGCAATATTGACGGGAACAGGGGGACCTGACAGAACAACCAAAATAAGACGACACAGAAATAAAATAAATAAAATAAAAATAAACAAATACCATAAGTAAAATAAATAATTAAAATAATAAATAAATAAATAAATAAATAAATAAATAAATAAATAAATAAATAAATAAATAAATAAATAAATAAATAAATAAATAAATAAATAAATAAAATATACTGGACTATTGTGATCCTTTTTTATTTCATTCACAAGCACCATGACTAGCTACTGGACTTTTTCCCTGTCTGGATGACATCATTAATATCTCAATATTTGGTTACGCCTAAGCGACAATGTACTTAATCGGCACCCCAGGCCCAACTCAGATGACTGACTGAACTGGTTCTCCGTGCAAAAAAAAAAAAAATCATTCAAAGAAACACAAATCATCTGCAAACAAGATGCCTTTGAAAGGAGGAGGAGGAGGAGGTGCAAGAAAAGGAATAATTAAAACCCAGTTGATAACATGACTTTGCCCAACTTCAGGTACAAAAAAATATATATAAGGCTAGGGCCCAATTGGAATAAAGGAATACTTTCCCCTGGCTGGCATGTAGGCATCAAGTGGATGTAGAAGAAAAACCGAGTTTAACATTCTCTCAGATTTCTGCTGATTGCTGGAGAACTGAACTCAGCATTCGCTGGAGAAATGCAACTATGCTAGACTAACCCAAAAAAATCATATTTTGTATTTTAAGATTGGATGTCGACTCATTTGTCAATGCATTCATTCAAACTTTAACCCAAAGGATGTTTACATTGCACGGGACATTTAAAATTATTTTTATGCACAGATAGTCAGAAGGCAAACTAGTTGAAATGCAAAGCTTACCGTGCAGCGGCAGGCTGGTTATAAACCGGCATCTTGCCCTCGGAGGTAGTTCGACGGCATGATGAGGTGGAATTTCCTTTGATGGCAGCTGAAAACATGCTGCTGCAAATTCTCCAGGAAGTGTTGCAGGGGCTGTGGGCTGCCGGGCTTGTCTGCAGCAACACCCCACAAGACTTGTAAATACACAGCAGGCAGGCGGGCGGACCAAAAGTGAGGCGAAGTTGCTCATGACATCAGCGGCAGCTGGCTACGATTTTTTTTTTTGTAAACAAACATACAAAAGCATTACTATGCATGGAATTCCTTGAGTGCAGGACAATGTGTTTTTCTTTGCGATATTAGTTTTCCTTTCGGGGAGTGTCGTGTGTTTACATAGTCTAGGGAGCTGCTGAGCTGTTTTCCTGACTCACATGGCCGCTGCTCCGCTGTTACATTCCTCAAGTGTGTCGGCTTGGCAGTCGAAGCGCGTCTGTCCTGCCTTGCCTTCTCATTTAAATGGACGCACATGACTCGCAAGTTTACTGCCAAGTCGATGTCTTCGCTTCGAGCCGGCCGGAGCTTCTACTTTTTTTTTTATTGGCTTCTCTGCAGGGCTCCCACATTCCTCTTTGCCATCCACCCAACGAATCTCAGGCCGAATGTTATATTTGGTGTCTTTTAACTTCTCCGAGGATGCATATTAAGTTGCAATCAAATTGCATGTTTGTTAGTTGTTCCTGGATGACAAAAGCCTCGCTGGATCTCAGCTGCCCACTGCTTGACTTGCGCAACCGCAGCAAACAAACGAGCCCGTCTCTTTGGTGCATTCCTCTCTGACCGTGATTCCATTCTCTTTTTGCATTCTTGCCCCCGAAGTTCGCAGCGCATTGTAACAATATTAAGTCAGTGAATTAGCAGCAGCCCAAAAGGTCATTTTTGGAACAACAACAGCTAAATAATACGCTCAGTGTCTCGGCTAGCTTAGCCAGTGCAAGCAAAGAATCCAACTAAATGTCAGAAGCTACCGTAATTTCCCATGTATAATACGCCCCCATGTATAATACGCACCCTAAAAATAGCATGTCGATGCTGGGGAAAAAGCCTGTACCCATGTATAATACGCACCCAAATTTTGACTCCTACTTAAGTCCGTAGACGTAAAATTATTTCAGAAAAAACGATTGACAACAAACAAGAAGAAAGGTGATTTCGAGGGAGATTTTCTTTAAAAAAAAAAAAAGAAAGAAAATTAACCCATGTATAATGCGCACCCCTGATTTTAGGACAATAAATTAGTTACATTTTGCGCATTATACATGGAAAAAGACGGTAATCGCATATTAAACCTTGTATGAGTGACTGCAATATTGTTTACTACTGTAAGAGACGAGCGACAATATTGACCTTTCAACTTTGGGATTTACTGCTAGCTTCATTTTCTTATGTGGTTTCACGATTTTTTGAACTACTTTGCTGACAGAGAGCAGAAACATTCAATTTGTGCCATGTTGAAGTTCTCTTGTTGCAAAATGTTTGACTTCTTGATGAAGTCCGCTTGATCTGAAAATGTGCACGAGGTCATCTGGTCAGGAAACACAAGTCGTCACGCCATCCTAAATCACAAGCTGCTTTCTGCTTCCGCTCACACTCGCAACTTGATGTTAGGGTGAGACACAACTCAGCGATTTGGCTTTGGGGAACTTGGCTTTAAATAAGTCTGGTCAGTTTTGCTACTTAGATTGCATCCCACTTGAATGTACAAAGTGGCAATTTCTTTTAAACAATTATATTGAATTTTAATTATATTATTTAAATCTTAATTAATATTAAAATAATCTATAATATATATTTTATTTTAATTATAATATTATATTATAATTATCCTGGGGTTTTTTTATTCCTGAATGAGTAGGGATTTTTTTTTCACCTCTTTCCACTCTGATTCATAGGCACAACATGTTGATACTTTAAAACTGTTCAAAAACAATAACAAAAATTCCTTACATCCGTATCTCTCCAGTTTTGTTTTTTAATGACGTAGAATGGAGATGTGGTTCATATGTGAGCCGAGACTAGCTGGCGACCGGTTCTGGGTGTAGTCTTTTTTTTTTTTTCCCCAAAGTCAACTGATCTGCAAGTAGGCTGCAAACAAGCTAAGTATAGAAAAGGGATGAATTGATGGATGTACACATGGCCATTATATTGAAATGTTTTATGATGCCGTGTTGGGGCTTAAAGGCAACTGCAGTCTGCCCACTGACAGGAAGAATTTTTTTTGCCGATGTCAGCCACTTTCAGAGAAAAACTCAAGCTGGGCAGATTTACTATCGATGCAGCAAGATGGAAAGAGCTCTTTGCAGTCTGACATATCGCAATAAATCAACGATGGTGTTTCATCTGCAAGCGAAGAGGATTTCATATTTTTTTAAGTGTCAAATGAGACTCAACTCAATTTTTAGCGCTTGTCGGCTTCATTCATTTGAGTTACGATCGATGATTTCCTGTGAGGGTGTTCCTGTGTCCACCCAATCATCGATTGAGGACTCCACAAATCCGAGACTTCAGTTCAGTGAGCATCTGTAATATTCTTATGTCCATTTTGTGATATCTTCTATCTGACCTATTTGCCTCCAGAAGCTGGGTTGAGTTATCTACAATACTTCGTGTGAGGTTTCACACCCCTTTGCAGGGTGCAGTAAATCTAAAGACGTGAGCCGTGCGGTCTGGCTAAGGGGCGGCCCACATGTGAAGAAAAGAAAACAACTGTGGAGGCCTGTGGGAAGAGCTTTGGATGAAGCACTCCGATAAATGGAGACGCAGATGTGATAGGCTACTGTGAATTAGAACCGGATTTAATCATATAACTGATAAAGCACATTCAAATGAAATGGGAAATGTACAGAAGAAAATCCAAATGTGACTTTGGCAAAGTCAATATGAATTATTTTGCATTAAGATGTGAAAGTTCAGCACAGTGTTGCTCGACCTGCCTCAAATTTGCCCCATAACACAACAAATAATAATGCTAATGTAATAGTTGTACACGAACACGCGCCAATAAGCTTGCCTGTTGGCTTTTGTTTGGCATTTTCTCAAAGCGGTACAGAATTAATGTGAAGATGGCGCCCCCTTGTGGCAAAATAAAGAACGCAGACCAGCTTTCACTACTTTCTAATACTCTATTTGGATAACGTTTTCACATTAAAGTATGTTCTGCTAGCTCAAGTATAAAAAGCAAGAAAAAAACCACCATTATCAAAATTTTATTTGAATGTATATAAATAGAAATAACTACATTATGAAGAGGGTGGTTTTTTTCCCTGGGATCAGTTAACAGTTTTGGAATAAGTGCAAGAGCGTGTTTAAAGAAAATTGTTTTTATTTCATTACAAAACAAGCACAACTGCTTAAAAACCTTTAATATGTTCTATAAAGTGTTTGTAATGCAGATGCAGGAGGTGCAGCATGCATGTACATTGAACTTCTTTCATCTCACTGCAACACAACAAAGGAGATAAAATAATAGGGCGGAGCGGGGGCATTCCGTCAGAGTCGATGCATGTTCGTAATCCGTGAAAATCTGCTCGCTCCTCACCCATCGGGGCTATTTAAGGCTATCGAATATCTGTACAAGGTTTTATTGACGTGAGATCATATACAGTGAAACGATATCATTATATCCGACACGAGAGCTGCACTCATGCTAACTCCTTGAATGATTACAAAGTCTTCTTTTAATGACGCGGTACCGTTCAAATCTCAATAACAAATTAATACCTGAATGTGAAAGAGTCAATTAAGATTGTAAAGCCAGCTCCGGTATTGGATAGTGTTATATAGTGCAAGTGGTGGATGTACACTGTGGCTATATGCTCAGAAGAAAAAGCTCATACGTGTCCATCCGTTTGTGAGTGCGGGCCGGCTTGCTCCCGGTCCTCAGGCAAATTGACCACAGCAGAGATAAAACTAGGATTTGACGGTGGAGGTTTTGGAAAGTAGTTTGTGATAAATCCAACCGTCGCCCTGGCGGAGAGAAAAGGAGCTTGACTACGTTCTGCATGGAGATGTTACACGTCGAGTTAGGCTGGCTTACCTCCCTGTCGAAGTAGCGGGTCCTCCAGGAGGTTTCTGTCTCCGCCCGGTGTCTCTCCTCGGAGCGTTGCCTCTCCTCCAGGATCCGCTTGTGCTCGGTGGCTTTGTCGATATCTTTCTGCCGCAGGGCTTCGGTAACGTGCTGCCACAAGCGCCTAAAAGAAATGGAAACATTAAAAGTTGGAGCTGACACAACATGTTCTTGCATGATATTGTTGCATACCAGACAACGCCCGTCTGTTTTGAATGTTTGTAAAGGCGTCGACGCAGCTCTCGTTAGTAATTACGCAGCCCCTTCACAGCATTCGGCATCGCTCTTTACATTTGTTTTCCATCTTGTGTCATGTAAGGTCACTTCGTTTTACATCCTGTATGTTTGACATAAATTGTACTGAACTTAAGTCAAGCCAGTTGCGTTTGAATGTGCTCTATCAAGACATTTAGAATGAAAAGGAGCAATAGAGTCATGCAAAGCAAACAGATACATGGTGAAGGAGACTAATACTTTTATTTATTTATTTTATATTAGTTTATCTATTTTCTTTTATTTATTCATTTATTATTTCATTAATTTATTTTTATTTATTCATTTATTATTTTATTAATTTATTTTTATTTATTTTTCTGGCCAAGAAGCAGCAAATGTTACATTTACACAGCTTAATAAAATTGACATTAGCATTACAAAAAAATGGTTGCAATTTGATGAAGTCATCTTCAGTGCTTTCATTTTGGACTTAAAGTTGGTCAATGAAACAAGATAAAAAAAATAAAACGTGAAAAATGTACGAAATTTCAATAAAATAAGTGCAACCAAATGTGCATAATGGAAAAAATAATGGAGTCCCCTGTCCGTGTACCGACCTGGATTCGGTTGGCCCTTGCTTCTCGATGGGCCGGACCCACTTCCTGGTTACAGGCAGTTTGGTGACGTCGACCGCCCGGGTCTCGCCGTTGGTGTAAGCGAACTCCAGAGCGCCGTTCCACTCCCCCTGAATGCGGCACGCCACCACATTGGTCGGGTTGTGTTTCACCTCTGCCGTTACTCTACATTTAGGAAAACAAAAGGTGTCACCTTCCTGTTCTACACTTCAAAGTGACGCGCCGTGCTTACTTGTGCAATTTGCCACCATAAAAGGGTTTGGTTTGAAAAGTGATGACTGCGGCGTAACCCGTTTTGGCGCAAGTGATGTTAACTTTGCCGCCGAGTTCCACCCAAGGGACGGTGAGGATGGAGCGTGCGTATGCGCATGGCAACGTGAAGGTGTATTCTTCATCGTGTTCCAGCAAAGTCAGGCAACCTAACAAAAAAAAAAAAAAAAACATCGTGTTACACATTTGAGTTAATGTGAGGCAAAAAAAAGAGCTGCTAACCTTCGCCGATCATGGAGACGCCAATGGACATGCCCATGAACTTGCTCTTAGTCCACACGTGAGTATTTACACACATGCGTCTCTCCTGGCATTCTGCATAAAACCCAGACACGGGGGGATGGTGGGATACTTGCTCAGCCACAAAGCGCACTTGGTAGAAATCTTGGGAGGGGGCGGGGTCAGGGCTTTCTGGCGAGGGCTCGGTTGACGAGGCCTCCGCTGTTTTGGGGACTTTCCAGGAGCAGTGGAAGGTCTCGCCGATGATGGGGTTGTAGGGCTTCTTGGCGATGGCGCCCTTGCGGCCCTCGTGGAAGGAGGTGAGGTAGTACTCCACGAAGCGGACCATGCGCTCCTCGGGGGTGTCGCCGTCCGTGATGGCCACAAAGAGTTCGGGGTGCGACATGAAGTCGGCGTACATCTCCAGTAGAGAACGCTTCTCCAGGATGAAGGTGGGAAGAACAACCTGCGGCAGGACGACCGAAGATTAAAATGGAGAAAAAGGTACTTTCCGTGCTAGTTAGCTAACCATCTGCCTCGACTTAATCGTACTTAGTAAAGCAAAAAGTTGTTGGGCCAACAGACTGTCCGCATCAACATTGTGGGTCATGTGACTCAGCTCAGAGCCGACTTCTGACGCTGCAAAAACATTTCTCGATTCAAATCTGATTAAGAGATGTACTTTTGTTTTATTTAGTAAAGTTTGGTGTTTCGTTTTTTGGCAGCTGTGTACGGTGTGGAAAAAAAAAAAAGAATATGTTGATTTTTTTTTCTCTCCCTCTCAACACATGGAACTCGACCTACCCGTGTGAGGTCCATGCCCAGCTTCAACTGCGAGAGCAGGTGTAGGATGACACTGCGCTCCTCCTCCACAGCACACAGGTCCTCCTCTTTGTCCGTGAACGAGTCGGCGACTTCATCCTGAGCGTCAATGTCTTCTTGCTCCTGAAAGACAATAAGGAATGAAGATACGTCTTCGACCTGAGCCCACCGTTGAAATCTTCCCGTTGCCTTACCCCAGAGAAGCTGCAGGACTCTGGGCTGCTGAGTTCCAGCCCTCCCTCCTGCAGCAGGTCCTCTCCTGCTGTGAAGCTACCCAAGGAATTGCTGCCATTCTTCAGGATGTCGGGCAGCTTGGGCTCCAGCCACTCAATGGTGGATCCTGCCATGAGCAGGAGGTGCAGAGCAGTGGGTTCACAGCTACTCATCAATGCCCCCACCCCTCCCTCCCTTCCAGCCCCCCACCCCCTGACACTCACAAACACACGTAAGGCCAAAAAGGTGGCCCGCACTACAAGAACCCGAGCGGTGCCGGGCAAACGTCTCGAGTTCAAACGCAACCGGAGCCTTGGATCGGACGCGACTTGCCCCGCCGAGAGGAAACACGCTCATCCTTTGATCGGCTTGGGGACCGCCGGTGCGGCATCTTTTTATGCAAGCTTAGGGGTGGGCCGATCCCATTCAAATTCACCTCGCCTGTTGCCGGGCAACTTAATCTGATTGGCTGTTGCCGTCGGGGCCGCCTGATGAAATATGCATCGGGTAATGAGATCTGCTTCAGCAAAGCGGGACATGAGCTGACTTTTTTTTTGCCGTTTCAAATGATTTGGAACAGAGAGTGAACGTTGACGTCAAAGATGATTCGGACATACGTGCACGACACTTTGAAATTGTCATTAAAAGTGCAGCGTCGCATTGATATCGTCACGACCCGAGGTCCAATTACTCTTGAAACAGGTGGCAATAATGAGTACCGCTCCCTATCAATAATGCAAAATGATTCCACTGTTTGTCTAGTTTGGAGAGAGACCTGTTGTTCCCTACGAGCACTTGTGGGCCTTCTCATTCGCGCAAATTCTGTTTCCCATTCATCACAATTTGAATACACGCAAAGGAAAGGAAACAAAAGCGCCCGCCCACCTGCCATGGATCCTGTCTGCCTGGCCACCTGCTGCAGGTTCAAAATATGCAAGCAATCGTTGAGGCAGGTCATGGTAGCCATGGAGGTCGCCTTGAGCATAAGAAGATCCTGGTCCAAAGCGGACAGACCGGGAGCTGCGGGGAGGCCCTCGATTCCTTGGATTAGGTCTCGGTGCTGGCCTTGAGCTTGGGTCATCATCTAAAGAGGCGAATGTGTGGTTAAAGGCTACAAAATGTCAATGAAATCTTTGAAGACATCTCTTCACATTTGCAAAGTTACTCATTGGTGGAAATAGATGGAAGAGATTTCTGTCAATCAGTGTGGAGTCAAGGGCTTCATTATTTACTTCTCTGGCTTCTAGAAGGTGATCAGGTAGCAGGGACCGCTTGCTGGAATACAGTGAGGAGCCCTTGTGTATTTGCCAGTTGAATAATGAGGAGGGGTTCTGGCTAGGTCTCCGCATAGACATAGGTGAGCTACTGCTGCCTTGAGACACCATGGAGTAGCTGCGTGACTTGGGTGGAGGATTGCTCTGAGCACAAAAGTCACACAAAGTTGGATTCAAGTGGAATTATATTTGCCATCTGTTGCAAAACCAGTTTTACCTTTCCCATGGCCTCAGTGTGATGCTGCGTGCAGAGTTGCAGTCTGCTCACCCAGTGTTGTCTTTCTTTGGCGTCGGTGGCTGAGAATTATGCATGAATTAAAAAAAGGAATAAATGCATGCTTGGGGTTATTCTAGCAGTGTGCAAATTAATCAATGCTCCAACAGCACTGTTATCAGGACAACTTCAACCTTAACATACCTCAGAAATGATCACACAAAATTTTAAATAATCTGGTGTTAGTCTTGATCAAAAAAGGGCAAAATTATCTTTATGCATGGCCTAGAAATTAAAAAATAAAATTCAGAACGAGGTCTGAGTAAGGTGTTAAAACACACCCCTGAGCTTGTACTGCTCTCCACTGATAGCGTTGACAGTAAATGTGTGCGAGTCCTCATCACTGGGGGAGATGACCGCTCCGGCCAGGGGCAGCATGCCACGGGGCTTCTGAGGCCGGGATTGCTCGTTGACAAAGTACTCCAGCAAACCTGCCTCGTTGTTCAGGACAAAGAACCTGGAGAGGAATCGCTAAACATGTCCAACTCTGGAAATGGCGATGATCATTTTCGTATACAAGTAGGGCACATCACCTGTACTGCCAACCTGTCACCAAGTTGGTGTACTTCATCAAGTAGCCATTGATATTCTCCATGTGGTCACTGGCATCCATCATGCAAAAAGGAGAAACACAGAAGATCATTGGGATGGAGCACACAGCCACAAACACACAAAGTGGCTTTTTCGATTGCCTCGTAAATACGTCTGGTCAAAAAGTAAAGCAGCTGAGCCCAAATGCAACGTGCTAAACAAGTCACTCGCTAGTCGTCGTTCTTGCCACCACTCCTGGATGTAATAAACACACGTTACGATCGGATTCACTAACTAGCTGTCTAGCGTCACCAAACCAGAAGTACTCGCCTGTACTGCCAGCTTTTTGCACTCGCTCTCCCCGAGCTTGGAGTCCTATTCTGGGGGAATACATCCAATTTGCTTTCGTTGTCCGTAATTCGTATTGCTGTGATTTCCCCTTGCATAGTCACTGGCAACACCACCACCTTTAGCTTAGCCGCAGTCTGCTGGACTTAAGCTAACCCGTCCAAACAAGACAACGTTAATTAAAGGAGACGACGTTTCTTTAAAATGTAAAGTGACGTTCCAAATCCTTTTCGTACCGACCATACAACTTATAGAAAGCCATTTGTCGAGTTGCTATTCTAAATAAAACCTGATAAAACATGTCCAGCCAGCTTGACAGTCTTCCTGGTGGCTCAACCAGAAACGCATCACGTGAGTCGTCATCGGGCGTTTCAAGCAAATGCGTGTTTTCTAGATTCATATTTGAAGGCAAAATATGAATTTTAAAGCAAGCAAATTTTTATTCAACATATATCCTCGTGCCATCCGGAAAGAACATTGTGTGCTATTTCTACTCGACCCAATTTCAATAAAACTGTTTCAATGTGCACTAAAAACAAAATCAAGTACTGACGTCTGTGAGTTAAAGAGCTTTAATTCGAATTAACCTTATTTGTAAATAAAAGTAAACTAAATACATTAAATACTAATAAACAAACAAATAAATTAATGAATAAATAAATACATCAATAAATCAATAAATAAATGTTACACAGCAAATATTTCCGCTGCCATGTCAGACGAACATAATACACTTAAGTATAAATTTATTCTGTATTATTATATTCAATTATATGATTAAATATAATGAAAGTAAGTGATTATAAATGATAATACTATATAGCGGTACAAAAAACGGATAGTGCATATTCGTACGATAACGTTCATGTACGAAATAAAGTGACAGTTCATAAATTCTTAAAATTATTTGTTTCAGGAAATGAAAAAAATAAGTTCCATACGTTAGTGCCATCCAGTTCAATCATAGGGCGTATAAGGAAGTGAGATGCGGAAGATTAAAGTACGGTGCAGGGTTGAAAAAGTACGACCTGGATCAAAATGCCCGGGACTAAAGTCTGCATCTTGGGATCGGGAAACTGGTACGTTTAATAAGTTTTTGAGAAGCGTGTCTCACAGTGCTGTTTCTTTTTTTGTTTCGCGCAGTCTATACGTGTAATGTCGGGTTGCAATGTATTTTTTTAGTTGTTGTTGTAAATTTGAGAATATATCATCTGTCCCATCGGACAAAAGAAAAAAAAAAAAACGCCGCCAAACCGATTAGAATGCTCATGGAGTCTGTTTAACTCTTTGCAAGAATAGGGCTCGAACTTTTAGGGGCGAGATTTTCTCTCCAACTTTGTACCATCATAATCGACCGTTTTTACGACGCAAACCGGCTTAGGTCGAAAAAAGGCGTTAAATATATGAGACGTGTGTCGTAAACACGAAACATCGTAACTCGAGACCGCAAACCGAGGACCCCCTATATTAAAATACAGTGGCCGAGGTGTTCGATAATCAAAAAGCAAGGCAGTGATATAATTTTTAGGAATACATTTAAAATTATAAGCATGATATTGTTTAGGTGCAGTTGGTAATTGCGACTTTACTATTCAAGTTCTGTTTAAGAAAATCAAAAACTAAATAACTATTCAAATAAAATGATGTATAGCTACATGAAAGATAAAACAACGAATGATTCAATTAAAATGTTTGATAGCGATATTAAATTTGAATAAAATGGTACCCAAATTAAGTTTTAAAAGGTCTGCAAGACACTTAAACGGGAGTTCTATTTTCCTCCACGTCGGTGCCACAAGAGGGCGCCCGCGAATCACTACTGTTGCTATGAAAAAACTTTGTTTTTGTATTGAAAGTCAGTTGTATATATAACAAACCTGCGTTTTAACATCGACGTGTATGTATTTTTACTTTTGTTTATTGACTGTCCTGAGGGTTCATCCGACTCCTCTTTTTGTTTTGATTTGTTTTATAGGGGCTCTTCAATTGCCAAAATAATTGGATGGAATGTCAGATCATCAAACCGGTTCGACCCAGTCGTGAACATGTGGGTTTACGAAGAAATGGTCAATGGGAAAAAGCTGACTGAGATCATCAACACGGAGCATGAAAATGTCAAATATTTACCTGGTCACAAGCTGCCAAAGAACGTGGTAATTGTCCAGTATCGAGGGATTGATTAGGAAATTATGTCGTTTTGACACAATAAGCCAAGTCTTCTATTTTTCTGAGCCAATCAGAGCTCTCTGAATATCTCTATAATACTGTAAAGGATCACATGACCTCACTTTGTCGCCGATGTTCTGACCAGGTGGCTGTTCCAGATATCGCAGAGGCCGTAAAAGGAGCAAAATTGCTTGTTTTCGTGACCCCTCACCAATTCGTCCGCTCACTCTGTGACAAGATCAAGTCCCACGTTGTGGATGGTGCCGTCGGCCTTTCACTCATCAAAGTGAGAGCTCCGTTCCGATGGCAAAACAAAACAAAACAAAAGTTGCTTCATTGTGGCAATGAACTGCCTGTAGGGTATCGACGAAGGTCCGGACGGACTGCAGCTCATCTCGGACATCATCAGGAAAGAACTGGAAATTGAGGTCAGCGTCCTGATGGGGGCCAATATTGCCAGCGAGGTGGCAGATGAGAAGTTCTGTGAAACCACCATTGGTGTGACTCTTTAACGCATCATTTCATCCCGGTTCCTGTTGTTATTTGATTTATAATTATTCCGTACTATTTCCAAAAGGTTCTACAAATGAGGCTAATGGACTTCTCTTCAAAGAGCTTCTTCAGACACCCAACTTTCGTATCACTGTGGTGCAGGACAGTGACACAGTGGAGTTGTGTGGAGCGCTGAAGGTAAATGATTAGCGTCAAATCGACTCAAAAGGTCAGAAGGGAAACAAATGGAGCCCGTATCCATCCGTAGAACATCGTGGCCCTCGGCGCCGGATTCTGCGACGGCCTCGGATTTGGGGACAACACCAAGGCTGCGGTGATCCGCTTGGGTTTGATGGAGATGGTCGCCTTTGCCAAGTTGTTCTGCAGGGGCCAAGTGAGTTCCGACACCTTCTTGGAGAGCTGCGGCGTGGCCGACCTCATCACCACCTGCTACGGTGGACGAAACCGTAAAGTTGCAGAAGCCTTCGTCAGAACTTCCAAGGTAATTTAGAAGCTTACAGTAAACACTGAATTAATGGACGGATTTAAAAAATGTAAAAATAAAAAAAAAGTAATTTCTTTTAAATTTTATTATTATTATTATTATTATTTATTAATGGACAAATTTAAAAATTAAAAAAAATATGCTACATAAAAATAAAAGCATACCTATGAAAACATCACATAAGCAACCACAGAAAGACGAACAACATTTATCAATAATTTATTACAATATAATATTTAAAAAAATCTTCTTCATTAGTCCATCGCAGAGCTGGAAACTGAAATGCTCGGTGGACAAAAACTGCAAGGTCCTCAAGCCTCGGCTGAGATTTACAAAATTCTACAGAAGAAGGACATGGTCAACATGTAAGTCAATTAACTGCATGGCCCAAACGCTGAATTGTTAATAGGAGTGATTGATTTTTATGAATAATTCTTTTCCTGCTTTAGGTTTCCGCTCTTTGCGTCCATATACCTGATCTGCTATGAAGGCAAAGAGGTGAAACAGTTCATCACCTGCCTTCAGAAACACCCAGAGCACATGTGAAAATGACAACAGTACATTGGAATGTGCCTTCTGTGGAAATTTGAGACAACAAGAGTTTGACAACATTCATGAGCTGGAAACTCATTTCAATTTGATAAACAAGAACTTTTTTTTTTAAACAATATACAATTAAAGAGTTACTTTTTTTTCTTTGTGTTATTATCAATCATATCAGCCATTTTCTGCATATTGCTGGATGGAAGGAGCCTTTCCCAGCTGACTTGGCAAGAGGCGGGCCTGGTTGCCAGACGATTGCGTAAGATTTTGTAATAGGTTGCCAGATATTCACACGCATTCCTAGCTGCAATTCAGACTCTGCAATTATTTTAGCATGCAAGGTATGCAGGAGGAAATTCACACTTGTACAAACCGACAAATTGATAACTGTGAGGCGATTTTGCAAGCCCATTATATGATAAATGAAATCAAATTCAACATAATCTTAGATAATTGCACAAAGGTTGCAAAATCAATCTAAAATTTTGAGTCAAACGCAAAATAAATGTAGAATTGTCTCCTCGTCAGCACTTGCAAAGAACGTAAACTGAACTGCACAAAAAGACGAATGACGTCAGAGCTTTCCCCTGCAAAGATAATCGAATTAATAAAACGTCTCACTATACTGCTACTGTTGCTGTTCTATTTTCCTGCAACGTGGCTCTTTTGCCCGCCACCCTGTTTTTTCTCAAGTACCACAAAATCATAAACGATGTAAAAAGTGGTCATTCATAACACGACTTGAACGTAGAATTCTTGTAACATTGGCCGCGCCGTAGTGAGAGCTCTTAACTAAACAGACGATCTCTTATACTGCACACGCCCAGCATCAGCACCAACAGCGCATCCTCCTAGCGCACTTGCTTCTTCATAAGCTGAAGGCCAAGCCCACGACGTCCCCCCGTATT